>NC_081176.1:32910393-33210393 GCF_012432095.1 Onychostoma macrolepis | reverse complement strand
CCCACTGTACTGCAAGGAGAGAAAGGATGTGAATATAGCTGTAAAATGTTCAGTGGATTTCTCCGCTGCAAACTGATTGACTTGCATGAGCTCTGATGTTGTTCTCATCATGAGAGGCTGCGTCATTCTCTTTAAGGTCAACGCTGCTTATAAAAGCCAAGAAACAGCCACTCTGACATTTTCTGCTCCAAGACAAAAAGACAAGCCCTTTATTCACTGCTTTTATCATGCAGTTCAGCAGATATTTATGTTGGATTGAGAACATTTGATCTACCTGACAGTCTCTCTCTCTGTCCATCTATGAAAATGCAAAAACATGTCAGCAGTGTGATAAAAATGGTGGCAATGTGCCAACAATGCCTTGGAACAAGCTAAAACATACTAGTAACACGAATAAAACCCCACACACGATAATGACAGGCTAACACTAGCTAGCAACATGCTAACAATGCCTATAAACATGCTAAACGTGTTAGCAACATGCTAAAATGCCTAGGAAAATGCAGTTAAGAACACAAATATGCTAGCAACATGCTAAAACATGTTAGCAACGTGCTAACAATACCCAAGAACAGGCTAAACATGCTAACAGTGCGTGTTTCTGAGTGAGGTGTTGCAATTTTACTACACTGTACTAGATTCTTAGTCTAGGAAAACATCCTCTGAGGTTTGCATTAGTTCAGCAGTAAAATTTTTTGTGATCAAACATGTATCTTGAAAAACCTTGGTCAAATGCATAACGCACACAAAACGAAACCTTACTGAGAGTTTAGAGTACAAAAGGTTTTGAGGATTAAATAATCAATTGATATTAGAAGGTTAGTGACATCAAACATTGTTTCAATCGTTTCAATGTTTACCGTACTAACGCTCACAGGGACTTTTCACCAGTCTTTAAATTATGATTTATTAAATTAAATTATTGACATCTCTACAAAGATACTGAGAACAAAAATCTCACAACAAATGGGAGTTTCAAAACCCGGATTTCTAATGTGCTTGTATATTTCTTAAAATACAGGGTGAAAGTCAAAAAACATGCAAAGAATATATCATAAACATGTATTTGCTCAAAGAAAATGAGACATTTTTAACATGATTAAGACTTCACATTGCGAAATAACTTTCATCAAAATTAAAAAACAAACAAAAACAAAAAAACGTCTCACCTTTTGTAGACTTGTGGGGTTGAGCTGTGTTTTATCAATGATCTTCACCGCTACCTGAAAAACAAATATAGTGTCACTGTGAAATGTGTATATTTATAGACTCCTATAAATAGCCTATACATCTAAATATACAAAGGCTACGGGGCATCCACGTCATCCCTCTCCGCGTCAGAGCAAAACGGCTCCATTTCTTACATAATCTGGAGTTTCTATTGGTCCTGTATGCATGTTCTGACACACAGGCTGTTAAATAATGCATGCTGGATGGGATCCAGCACAAGGTAAGTGTCTTTATTTTAAAACTCAACATAATCTCTTCCGCTTCCCCGAATGACGGAGAACTGAGAGTCAAGAGTTAAACAGGATAAATGTATAATTTGATATGTTTTCTGAGTAGGGGTGTGCGATATTAAAAAAAAAAGAAATCTCGATATTTTTGGGATTTTTTCGATAACCATAATTAGTAAGTAAAATGTATTTAAATAGCACCTTTCACAGACAAAGAGTCACAAAGTGCTTTACAAATTTAAATTAAAAAAAAAGTTCAAATACCAACTATACAAATACCACCAAATATCACAAAAAAAAAATTTGCTTCCAGACCATATTGCTAATTAAAGGCTTGTCCAAAAAGATATGTCTTTAGGTGCCTTTTAAAAGATTCAACAGAACACCTAGTTCTCAATGACAAGGGGAGAGAATTAGACGATATTTTGCCCGAGTGTGTTATTGTGCTGATATCTGACTACCATGGACAGCTGGCGTTTTTGATATTCTTCATTCTGTGCGGTCAGTTCACATCAGTGAACAGAAATTAATCTTTTCATATAAGTTTAAATAGATTTTTACCTTATATTGGCATTTTTAACTTTAGCAAAGCCATTTCTTCTAAAAGTGTGCATCTTTTGAGTCAAATTTTTCTTACATTTAATCAGTCAATTAGAATAATAATACATTTAGGCTGTTACCAAACAAATGAAACCAGTATCAACTAAAATAATCTTTGCAGAAGATGCATCTGAAGTGGCATTTAGATGCATTTACACACTGTTTAATGCAGCTCAGAGGGACATGGAGTGCTTTAACCTGCATTTACAAACGCATAATGTTTGTCGGCGCCAATAGCCTTGGGGTTAGTGCACCGACATACAGCGCAACTGTGCTCACGACGAACCGAGTTCGAAACCCGGCTCGTGGTCCTTTGCCGATCCAGCTCCCCTCTCTCTTCACCCAAAGCTTTCCAGTCTACTCTACACTGTCCTGTCCAATTAAAGGCATAAAAAGCCCATAAATCATAAATAAATCTTAAAAAAAAAAAAAAAAATGCATAATGTCTTGATATTTTAAACATAAAACATCGAATACTGATATTTGAAATTATTTTAAAAATGAAAAGATACTTTAAATATGAAATTAAAACCGCCAGTAGGTTGCAGAAAGTCACTATTAACAAGTGAGTCATTGTGACTGAACCAAATCATTTAAACGGTTGATTCATTCAGGAACGAAACATTCATGTTGAGACACAAAAATGTTCTGTGGTAGCTGTTTGGATTTATTTTTGGTTGTCGAAATGGAGCAAAAACAGGCAGTATTGTGTCTAAAACGTAAGTAAATTGTTTATTGAACTGTTGTATAAAATCAGTATCATTTGTAATCATGCTTATTTTTGAAGAAAAAAAAAAAAAAAATGCAGAGCTCGCAAAATCGCTAGCCCGACGTCCCGGGGCTATTGTGTTTTCCAGTCGGGCTACCAAAATCTATCACCGCCTGCCCGACGGGCTCCTTAAATACAGATCTCCCGCGGGTCCTTAAAAACTCTGAAAGTGAGTTGTATCAAAATTAAGGCCATAAAAAGTTTTAAATACGTTAAATGGTATAAGAAATGTCTTAATTATAATTTCTAGAGGTCTTACAGTTGGGGACGGAAAGACAAGAGTCGCGATAAGGCAGGATTACGTTAAACTTCAAAGGGCAATGATGTCATTGAATAAATAATGAGCGCTGCATGTTTCAAGTCAAAAGGCGGCGCGGATGTCTTTATGTGAATGTATCTGAAGGGAACCGACTGTCCTCAGAAACGTGTCGTTGGCATTTTAATTTCATTTTTCCTATAATTCCTGATAAAGCAGCGTTTATGAGCGCTGAGCTGCTTTGTGTACAGCGTTTCCGGGGAAACAGCAATATTTCAGCGCTCCTAAAGCGCCACCTCGTGGCAGAGAGTGAATCTGCATTTCCAATAAGCCTTTCTTACGGTTTATGGTCAGATCAATGCAAATATCAACTCATGTTTTTACGCAGCAAACACAGAGTTGTAAATGAGAAAGAAGTTAATGTGCCTTCTAAAAATCTAAACAATTAAGACAGTAATATTTATATGTTTTAAATTAACATAATAATTTATATGCTTGATTGATCCCTTTTCATAAAAACGGTTTATAGCCTGAAACGCTGTTGTATAAGATTTCTGTTCTTGTGAAAACCTGTATCTGAACAGTAAATCATGTAATTTTATGGCTCAAAACTGTATGTTACCATAGACATTGTCCAACCCCGCTCATTCTGTGTTCATTTTACTTGTGCAGCTCTTAAAATGGGTCATAAATTGCCTTAAATATATTTTTTACAATTCTGCAGATACCCTGTAAATAGTGAAAAAAAATTCCTTCCTTCATTTTTGTTGATATTTGTGTATTGAAAATATTTTTGATTGACATTTAAACTCCTATCTGATTTTCTATATTTAAATTAAAATAAAATATTTAATAATAAAATAAAATAGTAATTTTTTAATTCGGGCTGAAGAGTACCTGCCCGAAGGGCTACCAGGGATTTTGAAATGTTGCAAGCCCTGAAATGGCACTCTTTGTGTGATTTTTAACTATATGAAATGATATAAATATGTACATTTTCTGCCCCCATATCTTGAATTTTGTGATCTTTCTTAATGCATTTTAATAGACTGAATCCTGCAGTGAAAGAACACTCTAAATGCGCGTGCACTGTTTAAACCACTAGACTTCATCACGTAATGTATTTGTGCACTCCGTAGGTGTTTTGTTTTGGTTTTGCAAAATATTCAATAATGTCAAATTGCACATTGTTAAAACAACAATTACGATATTATCGCACATCCCTATTTCTGAGTTCTGTTTGTCAAGTAATTTGTAAATGGAAATGCACAGCCTGTACAACTTTCACACCAATTCAACCTACATCCATTCCTAAGGACTGCAGTGTTATTATTTGAATGTTTTATGTAAAATAATCACAATATGTATCTATGAAAAATTAAGTGTCAAGACAATTTCAAATGCTGGAATTCTTGCCAATTTCTGTCCTCCAAATATGACAATGTAGTAAAAGTGTTAGCATTATTACTGTATATATTAGTGTTGTCAAACGATTAATCGCATCCAAAATAAGTTTTTTTTTTTTTTTTTACATAATGTGTGTTTGTGTACTGTGTATATTTATGATGTATATATAAATACACATACATACATACAATAAATAATATATGTGTGTGTACTGTTTATTATGTAAAAAAAAAAAAACATTGTTGCGATTAATCGTTTGACAGCACTAGTATATATATAAAACAATAAATATGTATCTGCTCACCTCTCTTCCTGTTAAAACATGGCGGGCGAGTTTGACTTTAGCAAAGTTCCCTTTGCCGATGGTTTTGAGGAGTCTGTAGTTCCCGATGTGAGGTTGTTCGTCTGTGATGGACGCCACTGAGTTGCGGCAGCGCGGGAGACTCTGTCGACTCGCTGATTTCGTGGGTGGTGCTGGTGTGTCCGTGTAGCCATCGACAGACGTGTGCTGAGAGATGAAAGGAAAGGGTGGTCAATTCAAATTACGTGTAAACAAAAAAACTAAATCTTTCAATATAAACAGTTTTCTCTAAAATTTTGACATTTAAAAAAAATGTAATCAAAAAATGCACTCACACTCAACCTTTCTATACTCCTTTAATATCCTAATTAATTTTCAAAACTACAAAAAAGTGTGTTGATATAATTGAACTATAATTTTTTTTTTAAAACACATTGACATGACATTTGAAATTATTTAAATAACATCTCATTTCAATAGTGGATTTCATGTCATCATATCAACACTACTGTCTTTGTGTTATTGCTGGATTTCAGATTTTGCTGAGAAGCATATATATATATATATTTTTTTTTTTTGATTATTTTTTGTCTACTAAAACGGCATTACAAAATCAAGTTACAAAACCTCAAAATAATATGAAAAAACAGGTTGGACCATAACAGGGCAGAATGCATTCACTTTTAAATGGTGTGAGCTCAATACCTATTTGTTTAAAATGGATATAAAGTAAATTTGTGCCAAACAAAAAGTTTATTTTTATTTTTAAACATTCTATTAGAATTACATTCTGGTGTAACTTGTACTGTAAGGCGTTGTTCTCTCAGAACGCATTCTTCTATTCCAATGCGCTACTTTTCAATTGCTTTTCAATAAAAAACAGGCACTATACGGATGTGTATGACCACTGCGTTCATGTCTTATAGCATTCATGTGCAAGATGCTGCAAAAGATGTGAGTTTAAGTTAAAAGAAAATCAACTTTTACATGCAGCGCCGCTAAACAATGTCAGTTCCAAAACAGTGGACCAATCAGAAGACCCCGGAGGCATAAAATACACACACACACACACACACACACACACAATTAGTCCTATGTGAATGACATGAACATGACCCTAAACGAGTGTCACAGTACAAGACTCCCTTAAGGCCTTTGCTTCCCTAGTTCCGTTGTTGCTCGAGCACTTTTTGAGCTCAGTCAAACAATTACATCAATGTGACGAAAGCACTGGAGCTAGTTAACTTCAGCTAGACCGCAGTAGAAATCTGACGGTCAATATACAGAAGCTACTGGATAAAGTGGAAAATGAGCCGAGACCTTCAGCCTGAACCACAGAGAGCACTTACAACAGAATCCATTACCCGTGGAGCGCTGGGACCACAGGAGTGGAGCTTCATACCTGAGACTGTGTCTACGCTAGGAAATCTGATCTGTTTTGGCCATCATAAAAGCCCTCATTTTGAACGTCATGAAACAATATGATTGGTTTTAAGCTACATAAGATTGGAAAAGCCTTGTTGAAAATGACTTCCCGCATCCGATAAATATTATTTGACTTTAAACTTGCTTATTATGAAAGAAGAAACAGAGTGCTTATACAAGCTTACACATGACTGGTCAGTGATTTTTTATTTTATTTTTTCAGAATGAGAACAACAAAAAACTGTTGTTTTATTAGTTTTTAATGACTTTTCAAACCATTCAGCTCACCAACCACTGTAATGACATAACTAACAAAGCCATGATGAGTAATACATGCAGCATACAGCACAGAAGGTAACGTTGAATCCTTAGCAGTAAAAAAAGGGTCTCATTCACTAAACAAGTGTAAGGGGTGGGTGATATAACTGGTAGAAATTTGTCGATCTGTAGAGATTTGACTATTGTCTCTATCACGAAAACTTGAAATGCAATCAGCAGCGAAAGAAAACTCATTTCGTTATATGCGAGCGCTGTCTGAGAGACAGTGCTCACGAAGACGGAGCTCATCGAGCGCGGGAGTATTGAACAGAGCTATTTTTGCTGCTTTATAGGCTTTAAACGGTTAAATACACACACTTGTACGTATCAAAACGTGTAACAGTATATTGTATCCGGGCAGCTCTTAAAGTGACAGCAGTCTAATATTCCTGCTGTCTGTCATTCATGTTAATCAAACAACAAAAGAGAGAAAATCTCTCACTGCTCTTGACTAAATCACTTTTGTAACTTTAATAAGAAGGTACATTTAATTCACACACACACACACACAGTGAAGAATGTGCAGTGTTTTTATATATTTGATTACTTTATACAATATATGTGGCATTTCTTATTTATTTGATCTACTGTAGTTTTTAGTTTTTTTTGTAATTCGTTTCTTATTTAATTGCTGACTGTTTACTTGGCTTCCGTGAGCTTTTTTTTATTTAAGCTAGTTTTTTTTTTTTAAAGATATTTACACTGGTGGCAAGAATTATGAAATTTCTATGTTATCAAGAAATTTGATATCATTGAGACCTTATTTAAAGCAAAAACAAGTAATTCATGATATACTTATCGTGAAATAATATGACTCATATCGTGATATAAGATTTTGGTCATATCGCCCATCCCTAGCAAGAGTATACACAAATTTGTGCAAGAAGTCTATATATGAACGTTTTCATGAACAAATCATGATTCATCATTTTTTCCATGCTAAAATTTACGAATAAATGTAGGAACAACTGAAACCACACGTACACACAAAGAACATACTCTAGGTGGCCTTATAATTGTGTTAAGATGAAAATGTTTAATCTAATAATTATTATCCATAAATTATATATATAGTTAAGATGAAATTTAGATCTATATAATTCATGATATACAGTGAAAGAGTAAAAAAAACTGTATTATAGCGGCAAGGTTTCTCTGTATAATAATGCAGATAAATATATGTACAGCTGGCTAATAAGAAGTCTGTAATCGGGGTCTCTATTAAATGCATTTATTGTCACATCATGCAAATTCATATAGCCTAAGTTCCAAAACAGCCAAACCAAGACCAAATGAAAACAGTGAGATGGCTACAATAGAGTAGCTAATAGATATTCAACCAATAAATAGACTAAGTAACTCAAACTTTGAAAATGTTTACTAGAAATCTGATCATAAATTGAAATGAATTTGGAATCACATGTTTTTGGAGAGAGCATTACTGTGCTGACTTTTAATATGGGAAAGTACGTTGAAACTGTTGTCTCTTAATTCCTTCCCTCAAAATGAATTCACTCTCAAAAAAAAAAAAAAAAGATTTATATAACAATATAATTATTTTATGCCGGAACCATGGCTGTTACGATATCAAAATTTTAGATACTGATACAACATTTCACAATGCTAAACACCAGTTGCACAGCAAAATTAAACTAATACTAGACTAACTAATGCAAGTAAAAAAGTCCTGAAGCAACTGGTGAAGATAAGTCAACTAAGAACAGTATGCGAGAATGGAATCAAGTTCTCTTTTAAGGCCCAATGTGCATTTAATAACTTTTTTTATTCCTAGCACATCACGTAGTTTAGTAACAGTAGACTGCGTTTTACGACAATCACGTCAACTTTTTACAAACCAGTATGAATAGTAAAGATATTAAACGGGTTAAAATTTTTGAACCTTTTTTCATTTGATCTCACAATGAAATGTTTATAGTGACAGATCTCACCAGAAAAGTCGAAAGATCCAGTTATGACATTTTAATTAAATATTACACGTAGGGTTGCAAAGGGGTGGAACATTTCTGGTAAATTTCCAAAAATCCCTAGAATTTCCAAAAAAATCCTAGAAAGTTTTCAAAATTTCTGGAATGTTTCCGAAACTTACTGGAAATTGCCCACCTTTTTGCAACCCTAATTACAAGGTCCAGAAATCTGAAACATACACAATGGATGAATTGTTCACAATAAGACCTATAACTTGTATTTGCAAACTACGTGAATTTTCATTTCCATGCTGACTTTCAAACTGGATTTAAAACCTTCCAATTCATTAACTATAAGACGCTAAACAACTACAGTCTCTCACCCATCCCTAACACAAACCACAAAAATTACAGAGTACATTTCCCTGACAAGAAACACAATGGTAGGACTTTCAAGACAAACAGACTGAACTGAACTAAAGTTGTGTGAAGACTCAGTGAATGGAAGAGCCTGTTGTGAATAATTGCTGAGTCACTAGTACAGTAAAGTCCTGTGACTCTGGTGAACTGAGGATGACCTGTGCTATATAACACAATAAAACACAAATGGAACAATGTCCATCACTCTAAAACTAGAGAAAAGACCTTCTCTAGTGGTCTTACTATCACCGTGTCTCCTCTATTGTTCCTCATGGCACACAACAACATTAAGGTAACCCAATAAAGATCTCATCCATTTACCCTGGTCAATACGCCATCTTTACTGCCTCAGTCATAATGAAGGTTAGTTTAAGGGCATGAATGTCACGTGTTCAATGCATGTTAAGCTTTATCAGCAGCATTTGTGGCATAATGTTAATTTGAACTCATACCGGTTTACAGTAATGATGGTCCAGCATTATGGAGGGTTTAAAAGCATGAAAGTTTGGAGTTTTGTTCAATTTTATTTCAAGTATTTCAGCACCGAATTACTCTTCTTTTCTAGGCAATTTTTATTTTTAACTGAGAGGATAAAGTCAAAAATATTCCACTAATGATGCCCTCTTCTTGAAAAGTTTCAATTTAACGTTAAGTAAAAATTACTAACATATTTTACATACATCATGAATGCATGTTTTTGAAGATTTTTAACCTGGTTTTCCCCTATCAAATATTTTAGTAATTATCCTAAATATCATTCGAAAGCCTAAACACTCAAAATTCATCCTGTGAAAAAAGTTTGGAAATTGGACATTGCAAACTTTTTAGCAGGCTCCTCCCCCCAGTGGGCAGTGTCGAGCGTCATATTACAAAACTTGTAGGCTACTACAATAATAAGGCAAACTCAGTGATCCTCTGAGAAAACGAATCCCGTCCGAATACGAACGTCTGTGATTGCTGATGAAATTTCTTTCACAATGCGTTTCCTTGTGTGTTTTGGCCAACGTGAATTACCGTAGACGCTCTTACCGTGCGCATTTTACCGTGCGCAAAGTCCTGCTGAAAACGAAAAATCATAGTGAGGGACAGGCCAAAAACCTTTCAGCATAAATGCTATTATTTAAAATAATATTTAATTGACTTTATGTAATATTGGTGAAATACATAGTATGCTTTTAAATTGCAAATTTATTTGTTGTTATATTAATTCTATGTTTGATTATTTCTTAGGGCACCGATTTCATGGTGAAATCAAACCCTCTGGGGTCGACAAATGCGTATATGCGTTTTGAGGCAGATTTTCCTGATAAGCCATCGCTTTCACTTGTGGACTGAGGTCTCTATTCCAAAGCGTTCATTAATTACAACCATTTGCGTTTGGATAGTGCATTTTCACAGTTAAGACTTTAAATAGGCTTTATTTTCAAGTTGGAAAGTTTTTTAATTCATGAATATCATTAAGCTTTCAGGGAATTGCACCACATGACATTGTATAACCTTTCCTTTTCATAAATAGATCAAATTATCTTTAAGAGACTTATTGATCTTGACACACAATCTTGCAGGTCTTCTGGGTCCTCTCTATGATATCATTTCCTGCTTTAAGGGTTTTTTTTTGTTTCTTTTTTTTCCCCATGCATGCTGGCTGCCACAACATGCCATTCCTGGGTGTAAAGGCATAACTTTCTTTTATGGACATTTATTTTTTTAGCTTAGCAGTCAAATAATGTCACAGCTCCCCTAAACAAGGACAACTGGCGAGTTCTGTGTTAGTGATGCCTTGCCTTGAATAGAAAACTATTTTTGACATCAATGCAAGCAGAATTCAGTATTACAAAAAGCTAAAGAACATTTATACTCAAAGAAGCTATTAGAACAAGCATGCAAAGCTTTGAAGAAACAACCTCGTGCCAGAGAGGAATCTGGCTGCTCCGACACGAACCAAAATAACTGAAATATGACCATTTTCAGTCAGCAGAGCTGGTGTCATCCCTGTGATCTTCCTGAGCAAACGTCAAATTTTCAACAAAATCTGGCTGGACTCCTAAAACTTGCCACCACATCAGCATTCAGGCCGTGTGATTTACTGAATAAGTCACTCCTGAAGCCTCAAGAAACGAAACTAGGATCCACATTATCTTGCATTTTGAGCACAATGGCAGAAAGCCCAATCTAGGCCTTGACAATCAGCATTCAGTGTAACTGGTGACTCAGCGAGGTATCGAATGATCCAAACACATGATACCCAATGCTGCCCAGGAGCAGATTTTTCACTTGAAGGAGGCTATACAGGCAAAACTGAATAATTCTGTAAAATAGCCTACTGCTTCGGAGTTATTAGTGCATTTAATATATGCACTTTCATCCTATTTTTATTCAAGGGGTCTTATGACGTGATTTCATGGTTTCCTTTCTCTTTGGAGTGTTACAAGCTGTTCGTACATATATAAGATCTGTAAAGTCGCAAAGATTAGAGTCTCAAACCCATTGTTGCCGCCACCGCCATGTCGTCAAGATGCTGTGTGTTTCAGCCAATCAAAATGCACCGGATATCTGGCCAATCAGAACACACTTTTCAGAACGATAAGCTTTGTAAAAATCGATGCGTTTCAGAAAGGAGGGGCAGAGAGGAGCAACAATAATGTACGGTATGTGGAAAATATGTTTTTTTGAACCTTAAACTGTGTAAACATTGCATTATACCAAATACAAAAAGAATAATTTTTAGCATCATCATATGACCCCATTAAATTAGACCAAAATAATTTAACAAAATTGCTTTACTGCTTAATATTTAAAAAGAAAACGAACTTGTCCACCGACAAATTCATGCGGTTAAGTCAAAAGACAAAAATAAATTAAATAAATGATTTGACCTTTTTAAAATCACGTGGTGTGACTTCCCGAAAATGTATAAAGAACTTTTTACCTTAAAAAAATAAAAAGAATATACACACATATATATATATATATATATATACATATACATATACACACATGGAAAGTATTCAGACCCCCTTCAATTTTTCACTCTTTGTTATATTGCAGCCATTTGCTAAAATCATTTAAGTTCATTTTTTTTCCTCATTAATGTACACACAGCACCCCATATTGACAGAAAAACACAGAATTGTTGACATTTTTGCAGATTTATTAAAAAAGAAAAACAGAAATATCACATGGTCCTAAGTATTCAGTATTAAATCTCATTTCTGCAAATTACGATTACCCAATATTGATTATAATTGGAGCTACCTGTATCAGTGTTTATATTTATTTTATCCAAATATATCGACCCAATATTTGTATTTGTAGACAGGTTATGTTATAGCATAATCATTCAGCTCTCATCAGTCAGTAAGCTCGTTTGAGATAATCATTATTTTGAATGTTGTTACTCATCTTGCACCATGAGCACTTCATTAAGTCACCATCTCAAGTAAAAGAAGTTAAAACTTTTTAAAAGATCTGCATTCAGTTCTATTCTGCTGCACTGCGTCTCAGAAACGCATGCTGTTTGAAAGGCCCCTTAGAAGGCATCCAGGCAGCTCACTTAGTTTTGGAACAGAGCTCAAAATTGATCAGAAGCCACATATAAATAGTGAACCCTGAAGAGAACACAGATGAGATGAAACAGCTGCAGTTTTCCAGATTTTCATGACACAGCAGTATCGGCATTCCTGCTTTAGCATGACAATGAACACACTGCCTGGACAAAAACATTCCGACAAGGTATGATCTCCGTAAACACATCCCCCACACACACACACACACACACTTGTCCTTTAAAGCACTCCCTTCTCTCGCAGCCTTTCCACTGTTACACAACTGTTGTAAAAGTGAAAGCCTTCCAATGCGCGTCTGCAAGAACTCTCTAAAACACCCTGACTCACGTTTGTTTTGATGGTGACGGCTTTGTTCGATCCCTGCATCACTTTCACTTCCATACTCTGTTGTTGAAACATACTATAAGCAAGTACACAAATGGAAAAAAAACACATCTAGCAGGCTCGATTTCATGCATGACTGCAACAGTAACATTTACACACTTGCAAGCATGTATTGCATTCTCAGGAAGGCCACAAGGGGAGCTATAGCATCACAACTTAGTTAACCATAGCCTAGCAACAACTATCCATAAAACTGAAAATAATCAAGAATTAAAATAATCTACAATGAATCTGATATTGATTAAATTGCATCTGCTTGTTTCCACCTCCACCGGTCACATTATTTTACAGCAGTGAATTACATAACAAAAGGCCGATGCGAAAAAGCGAGGCGAATCGCAGACGAATGCTCTATTGTTTCAATTCAAAAGCGTCATTGCACCAAATTTTTGCGTTCAGTGTGAAACGGCTTTTTGGCATGTTTACACCTGGTATTAAGATTTGTTTTTGTCAAACCGATCACAAGTGGACATGTAAATGGGGTCTAATTTTTTAAAGCTCGTCTACTTTTGACTACTTCCAGAGGTAGTCGAAAACACATTCGCTATCCAGACAGGATTTAAACTTTGCCGTCTAAAAACGCAAGTTTGGCTTGAAGTAAAAAGCACAACGTTTTCCTACCAACCCTTATTCTTATGCTACCTTCTTAATCAGAAATTAGATGTGAATGCCTTTCAAGTCGTGTTTACTACTGGGAAACTCAGAGATAATTTTGATGCTAGAGTTTCTGAGTTGGGCAGGCCATAAACTTTAAACATGGTGGAGGGGACAAGCAAAGCTGCTGTCAATGCTATTCTAGTTTTTATTTTTCCCCACAACAACTACATCACTTTGTCTTTTTGCTAAAGTAGTGTATTTACAGGCTGTATGAACAATCATTTGAAGCATACTGTATGTTTTATAAATAGCGGGAGAAGCATGTATTCGACTGAAATTCCAGAATCGTCAGAAAGCTGATTATTAGAGATGCACCAATATTTTTCTCGGATTTAGATATCCGCCCTGACCCGCACCAACACCCATTCAAATGATTCTAAAGCCCCATTCACACCAAGATGGATAACTATAAAGATAACTATAAAGTAGTGCTCTCAAATGATTAATCGCGATTAAATCGCATACAAAATAAGATTTTATTTGCATAATATATGTGTGTTCTGTGTATATTTACTATGTATATATAAACACACACATACAGTATATATTTTGAAAATATTTACGTCTATATTTATATTATAAATAAATATTTAATATATAAACATACAATTTTTCTGAAATATATGCATGCATGCGTATTTATATATATAAATATAAAGAAATATACACAATACACACACACATATATTATGTAAACAAAAACTTTTATTTTGGATGCGATTAATCGTTTGACAGCATTACACCGTGTCCTAACTACACGCGACACGATGCCGCGACATGCAATAAAAGGTATCTTTTCCATGTTAATCAGAGTTTTTGTCCTAACTAGCCGCGACACCGACACGTGAAATTTCTCATTTAGAAACAGTTTCTATTTCTGCGACGTCGCAGCTGGAACAACAACATACAAATTATATGACAGTAGACAATCTCAGGTGATTAAGTACTTTATTCAAAGTTAAACGTGTCCAATATAAGTTTAAATATCATATTGCGTGACCTTATAGCCATATTGAAAGCAACAATAGTTTACCTCAGATCTTGAAAATAAATTAAAACAAATATGCACGTTAAAACCGTGACTCACTGCGAACCAACAAGTGTATTCCAAGACAAAGATGGTATCAGTCACTCAGTATGTACATTTAATGATGTTAAAAAGGTTTAATATTTATGAATTAATTATAAACGTATCTGCCGCTTTAAATTCTCCAGCTCGTTACAGCAGGATGGATTCTGATTGGGTGTCAATGTTTTTATCGTTCATCAGTTGGGAAAAATCGTTTTGAAAATGATTCCAACGATATCGTTTCTCAGTGCCTTTATTATTATAGTTGTGTTGTAGACTCTGCTATTCTTTAATATTGAGAACGATTTTTAGAACTATATCTTCATCGTTATCTTTATAGTTGTCTCATCGTTGCCTTAATTCTTAGTTTTGCATTATGATATGATGAATGGATGGTTCATTTTTAACAGCAGATTCAGTGACATGAAAGCTGATCTGCGAATCACTGCACACGTCTGTGGAGCATTAAGCAGGATTTATACTTTCGCCTGGCTCTGGTGTTTATACATGTCGTGCTTGCCGTTGTACTATTCTTTGAAACGACAGGGGGCGACTCTGAGTAATTGCCCTATAAAATTCAGGAAACAGCAGTGAAAAGTAGCAAACTGCGTAGAGTGGATGATCGAATTAATTTCTGTATGTATAAACGTATTAGGTTGTGGGTTAATTTGGAGGACACACTACAAAACAATCAAAGAATCATGTAAAACCCTGTAAAGCTTGAGATTATTTGTGCCGTTAAAATATGGACATAATATGTAATATATTATGTGGATATAATATGTATGAAACTAATAAAACTGCAACAATGGAATTTTTTTTCTCATTAATAATTTCATTAATCTCATTAATCAGGGACCTCATTTCTGAAAAAAGCTCATTTCTGCCTAATGCTCTAATAATAGGCTGCTTTTAAACTAAAAATGATCTAGCTCAGTGAATGTTTATATGATTGTAAACCAATGGGATACTACATTTTATTAGTTCTGACAACAAATTACTTGAATGCGACAAGCTCGTAATCACGACTTCACAAGTGGGAAATAGGAAATTTTCCAATTTTTGATGGCAGATGAAGGCAGCATAAAACAAACCCACAGCGTTCTGAGTAGTTCTGTGGCTATCAGAGCAGAAACAAAAGTTGCTGCGCTCTGTATCATTTTCTGTTGTCTCCTTTTGCGTTCATATGTAATTTGCGCGAGCTCATTGGATCGAAAGATCAGAAAAGGCCTATACATACACACACCCATAGGTCCTCCCCTCAAAAAAAAAAAATCAGACTAGAAGGTGGACAAAAGAGTGCGTAACCTACATTGTACAGTTATATCCTTGTGTGTAAATGTTTCAAATTCATGTGAGTATTTCCATTTTGCATAATGCTTCGGTTCTGACAGCAAGCAATTATCCACTACACACTTTACAGACTTCACTGAAATCTTGGGCAGAATGTAAAAAAGTTTTTTTCTCAATTAAATAAAAAAAAATCTGATTAAAAATCTGATTAATTGAAAAAAAATCAATTAACCGATTAATAATCTATTACAATGATAGTTAGTTACGGCTCTACAACCCATAAATCAAAAGAGCGTGGGATACCATTGTGCATAATTTCTACTGAATTTTAAATTAAGTGAAAGGTCACATAACGCATCCTAATCGATCTGTAAATTTTGAGTACTTGGATACTCATATCCATCCATACTAGTGTAAAGTAATGCCTGATAAAGCACAACATGCTAAAGCCCTCTCAGAGAAGTTGCATCTCTAAATTCATAGTGACAAGAAAGTAATATTCTTTCGCACACTTGAGTGTCACCAAAATAACTAAGGTGTGGTCAACCGCAACATACAATCACAAGGAACTGACCAAGCAGTTGACCCAAAAAGAAAATTCAGTCATTAATTACTCACCCTCATGTCGTTCCAAACCTGTAAGACCTTCGTTCGTCTTCAAAACACAAACTAAGATATTTTTGATGAAATCCGAGAGCTTTCTGACTCTCCGTAGACAGCAAGGGAACTACTAAGTTCAAGAGCCAAAAACGTAGTAAGGACATTGTTAAAATAGTCCACATGACATCAGTGGTTCAACCGTAAATTTATGAAGCTACGAGAATACTTTGTGCACAAAGAAAACAAAAATAATGGCTTTATTCAATGATTTCTTCTGACAGAATTTTCATTTTTGGGTGAACTAACCCTTTAATGAATTTGTGTAGAGTCTGTTTTTGACTTCAGGGTCCTGGTCCCAACTGGCTCATCAATCCAGTAGTGCTGTGTTTAGATATAGGAATAGTTACAGAATAGTTCATCAATAGCCTGTGACCTAAAAGCAAAGGTCACACCACTGGGCCTTTGATTTGTTCTTAAACAAACAATTAAAGTCGATAAGAAGAGATTATCGGCACTGAAGTATCTGTGCCCACTTTAAAGGGTTAGTTCACCCCAAAATGAAATTCTGTCATTAATTACTCACCCTCATGTCGTTCCAAACCTGTAAGACCTTCGCTCGCCTTCAAAACACAAACTAAGATATTTTTGATGAAATCCGAGAGCTTTCTGACTCTCCGTGAGACAGCAAGGGAACTACTAAGTTCAAGAGCCAAAACGTAGTAAGGACATTGTTAAAATAGTCCACATGACATCAGTGGTTCAACCGTAAATTTATGAAGCTACGAGAATACTTTGTGCACAAAGAAAACAAAAATAATGGCTTTATTCAATGATTTCTTCTGACAGAATTTTCATTTTTGGGTGAACTAACCCTTTAATGAATTTGTGTAGAGTCTGTTTTTGACTTCAGGGTCCTGGTCCCAACTGGCTCATCAATCCAGTAGTGCTGTGTTTAGATATAGGAATAGTTACAGAATAGTTCATCAATAGCCTGTGACCTAAAAGCAAAGGTCACACCACTGGGCCTTTGATTTGTTCTTAAACAAACAATTAAAGTCGATAAGAAGAGATTATCGGCACTGAAGTATCTGTGCCCACTTTAAAGGGTTAGTTCACCCCAAAATGAAATTCTGTCATTAATTACTCACCCTCATGTCGTTCCAAACCCGTAAGACCTTCGTTCATCTTCCAAACACAAATTAAGATATTTTTGATGAAATCCAAGAGCTCTCTGACTCTCCGTAGACAGCAAGGGAACTACTAAGTTCAAGAGCCAAAACGTAGTAAGGACATTGTTAAAATAGTCCACATGACATCAGTGGTTCAACCGTAAATTTATGAAGCTACGAGAATACTTTGTGCACAAAGAAAACAAAAATAATGGCTTTATTCAATGATTTCTTCTGACAGAATTTCATTTTGGGGTGAACTAACCCTTTAATGAATTTGTGTAGAGTCTGTTTTTGACTTCAGGGTCCTGGTCCCAACTGGCTCATCAATCCAGTAGTGCTGTGTTTAGATATAGGAATAGTTACAGAATAGTTCATCAATAGCCTGTGACCTAAAAGCAAAGGTCACACCACTGGGCCTTTGATTTGTTCTTAAACAAACAATTAAAGTCGATAAGAAGAGATTATCGGCACTGAAGTATCTGTGCCCACTTTAAAGGGTTAGTTCACCCCAAAATGAAATTCTGTCATTAATTACTCACCCTCATGTCGTTCCAAACCCGTAAGACCTTCGTTCATCTTCCAAACACAAATTAAGATATTTTTGATGAAATCCAAGAGCTCTCTGGTCCTCCATAGACAGCAATGCAACTGTAATGTTCCCAGGTCCCGAAACATAGTAAGGACATCGGTAAAATAGTCCATGTGACATCAGTGGCTCAACTTCAGCTTTGTGAAGCTACGAGAATACAAAACAAAAATAGTTGATTTAACAATTCTTCACCCCTGAGTTACGTCTTCCGCCATTTTGGAGAGTACACAAGAACGTAATCAGCGTTGTTTACGCTTAGGTTAAAGCGTACGTATGTGTTGTGATACTCTCCAAAAATGACTCCAAAGTAACTCGGGGGAGAAGAATTTTTGAATAAAGTCGTTATTTTTATTTTCTTTGCGCACAAAAAGTATTCTAGTAGCTTCGCAAAATTGAAGTTGAACCACTGATGTCACATGGACTGTTTTACCGATGTCCATACGTTTCTGGATCTGGAAACATTACAGTTGCATTGCTGTCTATGGAGGACCAGAGAGCTCTCGGATTTCATCAAAAATATCTAAATTTGTGTTCGGAAGATGAACGAAGGTCTTACGAGAATTTCATTTTGGGGTGAACTAACCCTTTAAAGTGGGCACAGATATGTCAGTGTTGGAGCTAAACTCTGCAGGAAAGTGGACCTCAAAGGCCAGAGTTGAGAACAGCTGATTATAAATTATTGCATTTATTAACCATAAAGTCAAGTAATTGTTCAAGCAATTCAAATAATACTGATTAATAACTGAAATAACTACTCTTTGCAGCCCTGTTCTTCAATTACTGGGTCCACTTGGACTTCCTGTGTTTCTGTTCACATTCTCCAGTTCACACACAGACAGAAAGGCAGCCGTGACGGAGGGGGTGAGAGCGTCTTATAGTTTGACAGCTGCATTGATTATAACAGAGAGGAGTGCACTGATATCCAAAACCCTTTGACCTCTGCCAGGACACACTGCAGCAAACAGTGCTTTACAACACTCCCTCCTCTTATCCACATATCAGCCCGTCTGCGTCTTCAAGCCCAACGACAACAGACAAGAGTGAATGCAAACCAAGCAATAAAACCGAATCAATATCTAATGACTATTTCAAACTCTTCTTCTTTAGGTTTATAGAACTCCGATCATGAGCTCACTGCATGCAAACTCGGGAGTCTGCAACACCTATAACGTATTTAAAGAAATAATTCACTGGGAAATGAAAATTCTGTCATCATTTACTCAGCCCTGTGTCGTTCCAAACCTGTATGACTTTTCTTCTTCTGTGGAACACAAAGATATTTTGAAGAATATTAACCAAGCTGGTGCCCATTGACTCCCATTGTATGGAGAAAAAAATAAATAAAAATAGGCATTTCTCAAAATATCTTCTTTTCTGCTCCACAAAAAAACAAAGTCATATAGACTTGGAACAATATGAGGAGGGGGTAAATGATGACAAAATTATAAAATTTTTGGGGGTGAACCAGCACTTTAAATGAAATTATGAATTTAAATGAATTTATTTTTATTTATTTATTTTTACTAACTTCGAATAGAGTACAAATATTTCCATGACTTTTGAGATTTTATTAACTTGCATGATTATTTGCGAATTGGAAATCAGAGTTTAAAATTCATATGCTTCCTTTCTCATATGCTTACAGGAAGTTACAGTGCAAGCAGTGAAACAACATGTTTAGTGGCTATGCAAAAGATGCTCAATTTAAATATTCAAAACCGAGGAGGGAAAAATGTAAAAGAATCCTTCACTAAAAATCACGAATTACACAAACACTTTTAATTTATTTGCGAAAGCAGTGCTGACATGAGATGTTCAGAGCCAATGACAGCAATCTCTAGATGTTTCCTCCACTGATTCAGCATAAATTACTTACATTAATGACCCGCGCCACACACCCAGACGACCTCGGAGCATTTCTGTGCTTTTCATTAATCACAGCCTGTAATTACATGATCGAGTTAACAGCCCCTCTGTGACCATTATCAGCAAGTCATAAAGACTCTCCCACAGGCCGCAGACCTGATCCTGACTGAGTGTCTGCTGCATCACTGGAGGATTTTAACACAAGTACAGGAATCCTTTACATAAGCAGAGCTCTGCAGGCCTATAACCTGAGATGACATTAAACCCACAGGAGCATAAGATACGGGCTTTAGACGGCCTCCTCTCTTCAAAAACTGATTAAGATCATTGCCATTGTGCTGGCAATAGTCCTCTATAAATCAAGTTTTTTTGTGAATCTTGTAATGCAAAAATCCCCAAAACCACACTGCATTTCCTCATACCTTCAAATCACCTTTATTTCATGATAGACTGATATTTCTGGAAGGCAAACGAATTGTCCAACAGCATTTTAAAATCTGAAAGATTTAAGGGCTCAGACAAAGTGGAAAAATTTCAGTCAATTACAACTTAAATTTTGGCAAAGAAAGAAAAAACGTAAGGCTTCTGAAAACTGGGAACACCGTGAACAATTATGGTGATTATTTTGTATTTTTAGAGCATGGCAGAGCTCCTTTTGTGTTTCTCAGAAAAAGAAAAAAAAAAGCATAACACCATGTCCTTACCAATGCAGAAAAACAGCCAAAAAGTCATTTTGTGACAGTAGCTGTCGCTTACAGAAAAGCAGACAGAGTAGTGCACAAATTTTCATTTTTGACTTCCGCTTTTGTGTTTCAAAGAAAGATAAACAGCAGATTACATCCAAACCTGAAGTGATAAAGCAATAAAAACTCTTCTCACTTCCTTCTTAAGTTGCCCTAAACAGCTGAGAAAAGCAACAGGACATTACTGTTATCAAATTATGCGCGGTTGCACCGAGTAGCCCCACCCACAGTTAAATCTGATTGGTCCAAATTCATACCAAAATCCAAATCACTATAAACCCCGTGAGGACGCAGTGTGAACGACATGAAGGTGAGTAAAATATCATTTTTGGGGTCAAGTATTTCTTTAACTTAAGTGTTATTTCCCCTCGTGTCTGTCCAAATATCTACCAACATCTTTGTCATTTCATGCAATAACTGCATTTCATTCTAGCATTTGATTTTCTATATCCCATTTGCTGTTATTCATTTGTATTAAGAATATCAACTGCCTGTCACTGGAAAAAAACTAAACAAAAAAAAAACACATTTAATAAACTCTAAAGTAGGCCTACTGAGCTTATTAAATGTGTGACCCTGGAGCACAAAACCAGTCAGAAGCAGCACGGGTATATTTATAGCAATATTATCCATTTTAAATGCCAAAAATCATTAGGATATTAAGATTACAAAGAAAATTAAGAAAACTTCATTTTTTATTAGTAATATGCATTGCCAAGGACTTCATTTGGACACCTTTAAAAGGCGATTTTCTCAATATTTTGATTTTATCCAGATTCCAGATTTTCAAATAGTTGTATCTCAGCCAAATATTGTCAGATCTTAACAAACTATACATCAATGGAAAGGTTATTAATTCAGCTTTCAGATGATATATGAAACAATTGCAAAAAAAAAAAAAAAATACAAGACCCTTATGACTGGTTTTGTGGTCCAGGGTCACATATAATGTAGTTACATTAAGAAAATTGGTGCCGGGACGCTGAAGCATGATGATGGGAAATCAATCTGATATGATGATGAGCAGATCATCAGTGTGTTAACACAGCACAGGGCAGCATCATACACACCTGAACGGTCCTGAGCAGTCTATACAGTTACACAAACAAATATAACTCTAATAATGGCTTTAAACCAACGCTGGACGCGATTATCAAACCTCAGAAGACAAAACGAGTATACACTCAACCAATCCGGCTCGTTAAACCATTAGAAGCTCGCGTCCGCGTCAACGAAACCACAAGAACGCAAACGAGAACAAACGCGTGATAAACCTGAACGTTAATGCGGAGTGATACAGTGCATCTTTGACTTACATTCTCGGCGTCGCGCTCGTTAACGGTGGGCAATGGCGTTCTGGTCGACATCTTGTGTTTACAGGCCGCTTGCTCCAGCACCGGCGCTCGGTACAGCAGAGCCGCGGAGCCGGGCTTAGCGAAGATAGCGCGGAAGATACGGATATCCGATGCCCGTCACACCGGCATGTCTCCTGGCCTTCGACCTACGATTCGGCGGCGGCTTTATAACATGCACATATCCAGGAGCGGCCCGCGTCTGCCGCGAGCGAGAGAGAGAGAGACAGAGCGACGCGACGCTGCGGATGCGCGGACAGAGCGAGCGTGTGTGTGTGTGTGTGTAGCTCAGGCTCCTGCATTGATCCACCCTGATAGAAACACACACACACACACACACACACACACACACACACACACAGAGACAGAGACAGAGACAGAGGGGGAGGACGATGATAGACTCAGAGCTTCTGTCGCAAAATAATAAATCTGTTAGTTTATATGGCTATTTAACCCGTGCATTTGATTAAAAAATAATTAGTTTTATAATATTAACTGCAGATCTTTGCAAATGCTTTGTCATGACAAGCTCAATCAATGCTTCATTTTGAGACCATGTCATGTTTGGGGAAAGTGCATGAACATGCACTGATAAAATGTGTCTTAAAATAAGCAGCTCATTGTAATATGCCTCTCTACCTTTGATCTGCATCACCACCTAATGGATTTAAAACAGTACTGCGTTTCTGACACCATCTCATTAAGAGCTTCAGGGAATATATTTTTATTTATTTATTTATTTATTTATTTATTTATTTTTGATAAAGCACAACCAATTAAAGCGTAAATGTGTATAGCTAAATAATTCATTTAAATTTTATGTTGGGAATATAATCAATAGATTATAATGAGGTCTCACAATTGTTCCTGTTAACCATCCTCCACACCGCCAGAGGGAGCCATCATCTGAGTTCTAGAAGTGGTAAAATATACTATACTATACTATACTATACTGTAATTATTTATTTGTCTGTCAGAATACATGTAATTTTGCATGGCCAAATACAGGGGTTGGACAAAATGTGAAACCCATTGTGAAATCCTTGCAATTATCTTTAATTTATCTTTTGTTGTCTATTCTCTAGTTTGTGTATGTGCAGTATAAGTTGTGTTCAGCAATGTTCAGTACAAGCATTCTGTGAAATATGCTTGTTAGACATCCAAAATGGATAAATCACGGTAGCCCATTTAGTGTTTGAAGAACAATAGTCTTTAAGATTATGACTGCTGTCGCAAAGCATGGCGAGAATTAATTGGCGAAGAAGAATAAAATTAAAAGTGAATGATAGGGACTGTCAAACACTCAGGATTGTGTCCAAATACAGATCTGCAGCCTTGAAGACCCTGTTTCCACCACAGAGATCTTCACAAAGCCAGCATCCATGAAAGATCTTCAGCAGAAGACACAAGTGCCGAAGTGTGAAAAAGATGACCATTGTCATTAAACCTAGACAGTTGGAGGACCAAGATGAACTTCAGTATCTGCCCTGGCTCAGTCACCTGACTCATGATCAAACCACAGTTTTGGAGAGAAGAGTGAGAAGCCAGTTACCTTCTTCAGATGTTCTGATAGATGTTCATTTAACTGGAGACTATTCAAAAGGTGTATAAGTTGGCTGGAAGCTGCATTAAAAGCAAATGGTGGTAAAACACCTTAAAATAATATTGCATATTTCCCAGGTCCAAGCCCTGTAGGCTTTAAGGGTTTGAATAAAGGCATATAAGCTGATCGAGCATGTAAAGATGACTCTTTAAAAGGATAATTTAACCCAAAAATGGCCATCACTAACTAAAAGACTGCTCCTGAAGTCTGTGGCAGTGATGCCTCCCTCCCACCAAAGCTTAAGGAAGACTTCTTTCTGGTCCAGAACCACCTTTTCTTCAGTGAAAATGAAGATCTACATTTCCTCCAGAAAATAAGAAACTCCAGGCCTCACCACGTCATACAAGAGCACTTCAGAAAGTGTACAGCTGCAAGCTGTTTCTGGAAATGGGAAAATGTCAGATGCAGCCATGACCAATGAGCTTCTTACAAGCTATATGGCGCATACAAGGTAACTTGCTACATTTGTTTTTTTACATTTACAAAACATGAAATCAAACAAGCTTTGTTAAAAAGTGAAATTTTATTGCAACAGCAGAGTATGTGAAAGAAGCATTTGTTCACTATTTTTTTTTTTCCAGAGTCAAGAATACCTCTGAATTTTTATAGAAACCGATATGTAACGTGTGGGTAGCAATTACAAGATAAAACACTGAACTCTTACTAAGCAATAAAACACTATAAATGTATTAAAAAAAAAAAAAAAAACATTCAAGGCTTTCCAAGTCGTAACATACAGCATACTAAAATCAAGACATCCTTCATTTTACAGGCACTTGAAATTTGAACTCAATGAAAAAGTCGTCTTATAAACAGTTTTCTCGACAGTCTGTTTCTATGAGTACTTCTGAATTATATAAAAAGGTCATAAACATAATAAAAAAGTCATATAAACAGTACCTTTCTGTACATTGAACAAACAGGACCTTTTAAATAAATTAAGAGGTTCCCGAGACAATCCTTCTAAAATATAAAATTGGTCAGTGCATGGTTTGGTATTACAAACGCACTATATTTTACTATATTTCAACGTTTTGAGTGGGCAAACTCAAACTGAGAAGTGATAGGGCAGCTTTTGGTAAACCCTATTAAGAACCAGATGTTTGAGAAACCTTCTAAAACATAACATATATATATATATATATATTTTTATAAAAGGAAGAAATGGTTGAAAATATATCAAATTCCAAGTCCTTTTGTTCTTGAGGCAAGACACTGAATCTGAATGTTTAGGATGGAGGGTTTTGAAACATGGCTTGCAGGACGATCCATTTCTCTCACACTTTACTTTCAGAGGGCAGATCGCTGAGGGCGGCAGAGATGTCGCTGAAAGACAGTCTGTCTTTGGGGCTGGCGGCCCAACAGCGCACCATCAGCTTGAAGACACGAGATGGACACCCCTGAGGAGGAGACAACTTCAGCTTCCCTTCCTGCAGAGCTGTAGAAACACAAATGAAGAATGTTAGGAAGAAATCTAAACCATAAATCAATAAGGGGTGTAACGGTACACGTATTCATACTGAACATTTTCGGTACGCAATGTGTATCAAACAAATACAGCATTGTTTTAACCACTGCATGAGTCGAACTTCATTGGAAACTTCCAGTTTTATATACTGTTACTTTTGATAAGAAACAAAGTCTCAGCTTTCAAATTATGTCCTTTTTTTCAGTAAATGCTGTTTTGGTGCTCTTTGACGTGGTGCGACAGATCGCTGTATAAACGCCTCAGTTCTAACAGCTTTACTACTAGTTATAACACAAAATAAACATGAATGAACATCTCATGCCTGATTTAATCACTCGATCAGTGTTTCAACTGCGGAAAAACAAATATTAGACTATATATTCATTATATTTTACCTGTTAGTGATGTCTTAATTATTTAATGTATGTTTAAATAAATCTGTTGTGAAACAAGTTATGCCAGCCACTGTAAATTAATATATTTCAACTACAAATAGAATTAAGTTAATTAGGAAGTTACGTAAACTGCATTATATGCAATTTACATGTTTGCATACGATTTTTTAAGTTGAATGTTAATTATTATATTTAAGAATAAATAGTAATTAAATTTAAGCAGCTATAGATTCTATTTACAATATGTTAAAATAGGATTTTCTGCTGTTTATACTACTTATTGCAAATAGTGGCAATTATCTGCACCTCAGTATTGTAGTACATTATAACACAGTATGCAATAATAACAGTGTAAATAAAAATTTTAATTCAAATTATTAACTGGATGCAACCTTATTGAAACAATAAATCCCTGCCTACACCTACCCTAACCGAGATATTATTTTCAACTTCTTAATTATTTCCTTCATTTTTATTGAAAATAAATGCCTTTCCGAAGTGATATGAGATTTGAAAAGTTCAGCAAAAGGCAGATTCGAACTCAGGTTGATCACGTCTAAAAGACTACTGTACACACTTAATCATCTACGTCACTGGAGCTGTTGTTTGATAATTGTAATGTCGACTACCCCAATCACACGTTGGTTGGTGGAGTTATTGTAAATGGCTTCTGCCAACAAGACGGGCTATTTGCACTTAGTTTAAACAGAAATGTCGTTAAATTTAAGTTTGGGCTCTGTTGTTAATTGTAACCTTACAGTAATGTAAAATGGCTCCCTTTTAGAGCATAAGCTATGGTAAGTGAGAGAAAAGTGTTTATAATGTTTTAAATGTGGACATTTTTTCTTACAAAAACGCATCGTTTCGCTACAGGAGGCCTTTATTTACCCCCCGGAGGCTGGATGGATGCGCTTTATTTGACTACTTTTGGACTGTTGAACAAAAACACCCACTTACTGCCATTCTAACGCTTGGAAGAGCAAGGACATTTTTTTTAATATAACTCCCGATTGGATTTGTCTGAAAGAAGAAAGTCGTATACATCTAGGATGCCTTGAGAGAGTGAGTAAAACATGGACTAATTTTCATTTTTGGGTGAACTAACCGTTTTATGTTCAGTTTTACCGAAACCATACCGAACTGTGACGTTAAAACCGAGGTACGTACCGAACCATCATGTTTGAGTACCATTAAACCCCTACAAGTCAATACATAACCCATTTGACTTTTTGTGAGACGCACCTTCTAGAACTTTGTCATCCGTGAGGTCGGCATACGGCAGCTCCCCAAAGCTGAAGACCTCCCACATGAGCACTCCAAATGACCACACGTCCGTCTTAGTGGAGAAATCATCCTCAAAGACGGCTTCAGACGGGAGCCAACGCAGAGGAATCCAGGACTGGCGATAATGGTAGTACTCGCTACACAAACACAGAAAAGAAACAACTTCGTCACCACAAGGGGGAAGCAGTGTGCGTGATAAGTGGAGAACATTCACAAGCCTGTGAACAATCACTACAGGAAGCGTTTGCATTGGAAAAGATGACTTCAGTGAAAGTTCTTTTCATTCCTCATTTTATAAATCAAAGGCTTTGGCTCTAAACATGGATTAGGACTTGCTAGTGAATTTAATTGCTTTAATAAAAAGCAAATGTTGTAGAATGTGTATTTGGCTGTACCTGTTGTAGACGTCTTTGCTAAGGCCCAGAGCAGACACTTTGATCTGTCGTTTGGAGGAGATTAGGCAGTTACGTGCAGCCAGGTCTCTGTGGACGAAGCGCTGGTTGGAAAGGTGCTCCATGCCTCGAGCCACCTGCAGACACACCGACACCTGCGAGCAAACAGCAGAGAGTGAGTGCGGTTTGTCCTGATGTACATATACTGTGTATAAGAGAGACTGGAGGCAGTTATTAACTACCTTCTGCTTGGTGCTGAGCGGTTGGACTTTGACTTTCTCGTCTTTGCTCTTGGACACTCTCAGGTATTGCTTCAGATCACCCTGAAAATAACACACAGCAAAATGAGACAAGAGCAAGAGTGAAGAAACATCTCAGGACACAATATTTCAATCAGCACTTCAAAATACAACTAGAATAAAGCCATATGCCACAAGAGCACATTACTGTGATGATATTGGGGTGAAAGGGTGCCGTCAGAAGAGAAGTTTTAAAACCTCTTCATTCATGGTTAAACTGCACAGCGCTGAGTGTTTTCTTAGTGTGAAGAAGTGTAAATGATAGACAGACAGATAGATGAAGGGATGTGGTGTGTAATGTCAAAGATAGATGGATAGAGAAAGAAAAAATAAAAGGGATAAAGGGATGAAATGTAACAATGACAGACAGACAGACAGATAGATAGACAGATATATGGAATGACAGACACATGGATCGATAAAGGAGAGATGGATATATAGAAGGACAGACAGAAGATAGACAGATAGATGAAGGGATGTGGTGTAATGTCAAAGACAGATGGATAGAGAAACATTATAAAAGTCATTAAGGGATGAAATGTAATGACAAACAGACAAACAAACAAACAAACAAACAAACAAACATGTAAACAGATGGACAGATAGATAAATAGACAGACAAACAGACAGATAGATAGACAGAGACAGACAGAAGATAGATAGATAGACAAACAGATGAAGGGATGTGGTGTGTAATGTCAAAGATAGGTGGATAGAGAAAGAGAAAGACAAAAGTGATGAAATGTAATGACAGACAGACAAACAAACAAGTAAACAGATGTACAGATAGATAGATAAATAGACAGATAGATAGACAGACATATAGAATGACAGACACATGGATAGATAAAGGAGAGATGGACAGATAGATAAATAGACAGACAAACATATAGAAAGACAGACACATGGCTAGATAAAGGAGAGATAGAAGGACAGACATGATGCAGTGAGCTGATGTTACCATGTCAGTGTACTCCATTATCATGTAGTGCGGCTCCACTTCTCTACAGATGCCCAGCAGACGAGCGACGTTAGCGTGGCTGAGCTTAGCAAACATGTCACATTCGCGACGGAAATCCAACTGCATCTGCTCATCGCGTGTCTGCAGACTCTTCACCAGCACCACCGTCTCCTCCTCATCCTCAGCGGCCTTCGATTTCGCCAGCAGCACTTCACCAAACTCTCCTTTACCTACATGAAGAGAAACAAAGCAGATCCATTCGTTTCTCGTTCGAGATGTCAATGCCAGTTGTAAACCAGTCGGCAGGTCTCCGTTTATTGCTGTACCCAGTGTGGTGATGGTGTGCAGGTTGTTTCGGGGGAAGTGGAGCTTGTCTTGACTGCTGTGACGTTTGTTGTTTCCGCTGGCGGCCATGTTGGTGAGCGCCACCTCCTCCTGGATCTCGGCTGTGGTGTGGCCGTTCTGTTGGACGTCTCCTATGGGTCGATCAGAGAACTGGATCAGAGAACTGGGTCTGTTTTTTTTCACAATTGCATGCTAGCAAAAGTTACCAGCACACACCGTTGAGACATTCCACCTCTCGCTCGTCTCCGTCCTGTCCCTTCTGGAGTCTCTTGGCATTGCGCCTCTGCTTGCAGTAAAACATGAGGCCCAGCACGATGATGATGTAGGCCACGGCCGCCCCCACCGACAGACCGATAGTCTGGATCATTTTGTAAGGAGCCTTTTCATCATCTGCTAATGAGTGCTGAACTGGTTTTTCTGTGGACAACCACACACAGAATGCATACGTTAAACACCAGGGTTTTTAGAAAGAGCGGTTTCATTCCGGCATCCCTTTTGATCCCAACTTAAATAGGCTTCTTATAGGAATCAAGTGACAAGCTGGCATGAACATTCAATTAGGATCTAACAGTCCTGAACTCGCACCAAAACACAATTTGATGTGCCTCTCCTTTCTCTGAAGTCAACACGCCGCTAGACTCAAAGCATTTGTAATTCAACTTAATGTGGAAATTGAGTTGGTACTCCGAGATGGGCCAAAATTGGTTTACTTTGAAACTGTATTGCAGCATATATCAGGTTTCAAAGAACCATATAGTACAAAAATTGGTAATGCATAATGCATTTTTGTAGGGCAACTATGAAATTATAAACATCAGCCAGGTTCCTTTGGAAAAAAGCCAGTAGTATTTTTTCATTGGCTTTTGGATAAACTGCAGAAAGTAAGCTGTGTGACCGACAAAAGTTTACGATTCTTACATGATTTGTTCATCCTGATAATCTTTCATGATAACATAACTTTCATGCCAAAATACAACAACCGCTGTTGTCCCATTTAGCCAAACTGCATATATCTTAACTTTCTTGAGCTTGTGCCAAACAGAGACCTTATTTTTAAGCATTTAGCCAAAAACTCATTGACTTCGGGACAATGGAATTAGAAGTGCAAAAAATGATTCATGTGGATTTGCCTCATTGACCAACAGAAAGCTGCTTGGTTCGAAAGTGACTTTTGTGAAACTACACTGCGACACTATTGACAACCGACAAATCAAAATATTGCTAATGTGACCTTTTTTACTTCCTTTGCACCATTACTTCATGTTTGGTGTCTTCATGATCAAATTTGTTGAAGTGTTACAGAAAAACAATTTGGAATATCAAAGAGTTTCCAAGTTTTAAAATCACCGAGTGCATTATGTGCTGGAGAAATCCCAAAAAGTACATTTTTGACAAAATTCAAAATGGTATACAGGCAATATGGCTGACCTTAAAAGTTGCCAATCAAGATCATTTAAGTGAGTTATGAATTGAATTATTAAACATATAAAGCATTTAAAATTGTGATTTTTGATAAAAAAAAAAAATACAGTTTTTAATAACTTTTAGACAGTGAAAGTCTCAATGTAATGTGACCAAAAATTAGGCAATAGCCAATAGAATGCTGTAGGAGAAGTTTGAAAAGTATGTTTTCAGCTAAGTTCAAGTTTTTTTACGCATTCTAAAATGAAACCTCAATTAACAATTATTTTTATCAATAAGGAACTGATTGTATAGTGAAGCATGGAGATTACAAACCAAAATAGAACCTAATTGTTGATTGAGAGGGGTTGAAAAATAAGTCTTGCTGACATGGGGAAAATTTTGAAAACTTTTTGAAATAACACACACTGATGAATCGCTCAAAATGAGCCCTTTAACATGACACATATAACAGTGAAATGTACATGTCTGTAAATACACATGTAACGGTTATGGAAGCCACTGCAAAAGACATCCATCCAGAAAATAAGAGTGTATCAGACTCACCAACAACGTAGAGCTCTGCCGAAGTGTGTGCAATGTTACAGCTGTTTCCTGCAATGCAGGTGTAGCTTCCTGTGTCCTCCATGCTGACGTCATGAATGACCAGAGAGCCGTTGGGCATCTTCTGGAACCTGAATAAGAAATAAAGGAGAGATTCTCGAAACAAGAAAATACTTTTCATATCTTCCAATGAAACCACTTCAGTCTAGCTGGAATTTTGATATCTGTGATAATTCAGCTTTACCTGCTCTTGTCTGCCTCCAGAAATTTGTCTTTTTTCTTCCACTGGATGAAGGGAGGAGGGTCTCCAGTGGCCTGACAGTGAAGTACTGCGGTGTGTCCCTGATATACTGTGGTATTCTCCGGCTTCAGCTTAAACACCACATAAACTGAAGAATGGGAGTCGAAAGAAAAGAAATACAGAGACAGAAAGGTCAAGGGACATTTTCAATGAAAATAGAAATATATGTATTAGTTTACTCAAACAATTCAGTAATGTCTCTTTGTGGGTGACGCAAACCCATCAGAAACACTTTTTCCCCAGTACCTGCGACGGTGAGCTGGACGACGGCTCTGATCTCGCCCTGCTGGCTGTTGGAGGCGAGGCAGGTGTAGTTGCCGGCATCCGCCCGTGTCACTGTGGTGAAGTGCAGCGTGCCGCCCTTCTGCTCCACCCATGCAGGGATATCACTGCCGTCTGCAGGGGTGCCAGACAGACAGACAGACATTCACTACATGGGAACTTGTGTACTTTATCCAGTGCCAGATGTTTTCATTTTCAAGGCCACAATGCAAAGTTCATAAACAATTTGCAGTCATTTATAAGCTCAATAGGATTTATGTACTTTTCGGTTCTATGCCTGAAATAAAGGTTTGTGGTTCAAACTCTAGATATTTTCACGTTTTATTCTATGACCTAAACATATTGGTAATAGTCCACTTGTGATTTTTAAAGCTTTCACATGTCTTTTAAAAGGCTCAAAGGCACTACAGAAGTTGTTGGGGACATTTAAGTTGCGATGAAATGGAAGTAATGTCAGATCATGTTCTGTATTGTGACGTTCATCTGACTGAAATGGATTATCGAAAAAGAAAAAAAAGAAATAAAAAACTTGGTTCTATGCATCAGTCTATGCATTGTTGATTGGATGTTGAGATGTAGACAAAAGCTCTCAAAAGAGGAATGTGACCAATAACAGGACCTTTTCACCAGAAAAAATGTTGAGGTCAAAAAAGTAAAAATAAAAATGAATAAAAAATTTGCCCTCTTGCAAAAAGCACAGTGTATTCTATAGTTTATCGAGGCAAAAATCATAGTTATTGATTTGTTAATGGCAAGAATTAGACCTTAAAATAAAGTGTGACCATAAAATTATATATATATATGACCCTGGAGCACAAATGCAGTCATAAGTAGCACAGGTATATTTGTAGCAATAGCCAACAATCATTGTATGGGTCAAAATGATCGATTTTTCTTTTATGCCAAAAATCATTAGGATATTAAGTAAAGATCATGTTCCGTGAAGACATTTCCTACTGTAAATATATCAAAACTTAATTTTTGATTAGTAATATGCATTGCTAAGGACTTCATTTGGACAACTTTAAAGGTGATTTTCTCAATATTTTGATTTTTTTGCACCCTCAGATTCCAGATTTTCAAATAGTTGCATCTCAGCCAAATATTGTCCGATCCTAACAAACTAATGTATAATGTATAAATGTACTAATGTATAAATCTCATTTCCAAAAAATTTACCCTTATGACTGGTTTTGTGGTCAAGGGTCCAGGTATATTATAAAATATATATTTTTCATTTTTTTAAATAACGTTTTGGAATATCAGATAGTTTCCGAGTTTTAACCACCGAAAAGTCAATTTTAGACAATATGGCTGACAAACTTTGCAAAATTTGGGGAACTGCAAAGATCTCTATAGACGTTTGAAAACTAGTTTAGGGTTTGCATTTTATGCATTCTAAAGTGAAACCATATTCAACACTCTTAACATCTTTCGGGGTAACAATTCACAATAGTCAGTCTTCTCTGGCAGACCTGTCCTGATCCAGCGGATGGTCGGGGGCTGTCGGCCCTTCGCTGAACACTGCAGATGTCCTTCCTTATTGAGCTCCAGGCACTGGTAGGCCTGCGGTGTCGGCGTGAACTTCAGACGCTCTGAAACAGATATCACAATAGCTGGTAAGAAGTGCTCTGTAACACAGCCTCGAGTGGCTTTTATATACAGCCGCCTTGACATCCAGACAATGGCCTCAGCCATTGAAAGCCCACGACAAAACAACAGTCAATATTAGAAATAAAACAGCACAACAAATGTTCCTCACCAAGAACATACACCCGCGCCTGGGCAGAAAGTTTTCCCGCCTCCGTTTTGCTCTCACAGCTGTACAGGTGGCCGTCGTACACCTCCACGTTATTTATGCGCAACGTTCCATTGGAGAAGAGTTTGAAGCGAACATCCTGTCAAAAAAAGAAAGAGTTGCTGTGTCCGAATTTGCTTACTTATACTATGCCCTATAAGTATGTACTCTTTTTGTGAAGAAAAAGTACATACTTTTGAGTATGTAGCAGAAAAGTAGGCAAGCATTGGGACATACTACTTCGTCATTACTGCGTCTTTAATGGACGCTCTGTTGCTTAGTTACGAGCATTCTGTCTAGGGCTGTCAAAAAAAAAAATAATAATAATAATAATTTTTTCGAATATTTGTCTAATTTAAAAATCCACATTCGAATTTTAGGTGTGCGTCAGGCAGCCTTATCAGTGGCACACAAGATGCGATGACGATGTAGGCATCAATGCATTTTAATGTTTTTTTTGTTAGCCTATCCAGTTGAACTCACTGGACGTGGCGCTGCTGCGTTGTTCATTCAAAATATTGCGGAAAAAGAGAACATCAATGCAAAGATGATGTTGTTTACGTGCATTAGTAATAATTTGCTCGATGCTCCCTCTTGTGGCCTCAAGAGAGACGCCAAAAGCTTTTTTTCCCTAACTGAAATTATACCTTTTAAAGTCGAAAAGAATCTCTTCATATGTTTGCATAATGATGCATTTAAAAGTTAATGACCAAACGTATCATTAAAAAAAGTTCACAATGTTGCTGCAGATGAAATATAATGCGCATAACATTAAATGAAGATTTTTAATCAGGTTAGACATTGATTATCACTCAAATCACTTTCTCTACCTGTCCGTCGGTCTCGCATATCCGCCATGTTTGTAGTTTTTAAACACTTTTTATGCATGTTTGTAGTTCTAATCGAATCCTCATCCACCGCACAATGTGTTGTGGGCAATATTAGCCGTTAGAGTGCGCATCGAATTTTATACTCTTTTTCAAAATACTATGATTTGGGATACTAATTCTATTTTCGAATACTATTTAGGACGGATAGTATGTGAATTGGGACGCAGCAAGTGTGTGTGACAACATAATTACTACGCTGATGTTTACTTCACGATCGGCTGTGCACCAGAGGATCATCTTTCCCCAGTCAAAAAATCACCACCTCCTCGTTTTCAGACACATCAAAAGGTGCCTCTCGCCTCAGGATGTGGTTAGAGATTGTGTTACGAATATGATATCGGCATGACATCACCGTCCCACTCACCTCTGCGCTGATTGGCTGCATGTTGCGGTACCATGTGACCTCGGGTTCAGGTGTGGCGCGTGCGTGGCAGTGCAGGTATCCAGGACGCCCCTCCTCCAGCTGACTGTCCATGGGTTTCTGGATCCACTCCGGTTTGGCTGGACACACAGAGCAGATGTTTAGGATCACAACAGCAATAATGGACAACAGTTTAAAAGACATTGCCGCTTTACCACAGACATCTGGTGAAGGAATATTCAAAAATCCTCTTTGAGGAAAGTCAGTTGGCTTAGCACCACTCACCTCCTATTATTTATGCAGGTAAATCTAATTTGACACACAGATAGACATAGATGGATAGATAGAACTACATAGTTGAGACAGACAGACAGCAAGAAAAGGCTTATCTTAGTATTTTTATCTTGTTTCTAGTCAAAATATATACAAATTTTTAATTAAGACGCATTTACTTGATAAGCCTTGTTTCTAGGGGGAAAAACTAAATGAAGTGCATTTTGCTTAAAACGAGTAAAATGATCTGCCAGTGGGGTAAGAATTTTACTTGTTTTAAGCAAAATGCATTTAATTTAATTTTCCCCCTAGAAACAAGGCTAAAAATCTTATGTCGTTTGTCTTACCAAGTAAATGCATCTTAATTTAAGAATTTTTATACACTCTGCTTGCATGTTTAAGCATACTGATAGCATGTTTTAACATGGTAATAACGTTTTCAATACTTTCTCTCGCAGTTATATAGTTGGGTAATTATACTGTATATAAAATGCGGGCATCAGTGAGCCACTATTAATATGCGGGGCATTGAAACTGCTTTCGAATGCATGATCGCATTTTTCGCTGTTGTCCTCGCTTGTTTCTTCACAATACCTGCAGAACTTCTGATGGTTTGGCTGGTGGCTGGCCTAGAACATGGGCTGGTATACGTTATGCAAATGTTGGGGGCGTAACTATTAGTGATCCTGACTGCAACGTCACAGTCGGTGTTATGTTCTGATTCGCCTATTTTTTCAGTGGTCTTTTGCATTCACGAGATTTACATGAGGAGGAGGAAACAATGGTGTTTGAGGCTCACGGTATGTCATTTCCATGCACAGAACTCTTATTATTCAACTATGCCAAGGTTAATACAGTTTTCCATTCTATGGCACCTTTAATTGTTCCATTAAACAACATCTCCACACCACCAAATAGGATTGGTTATATCCAATCGTTCAACTCAGCTAAAAAACCTAAATATGTTTACTTCAGCCAACGAGTCTCTAAGGTAAGTTGTTCGACTGAGAATAGTAATTTATTTAAAGTCCTGAAAGGTCCTGTTGTGTCACACTGAGAGACTTTCTGTCTTAGAATTATAGATCACCTACAGGGCTTTAATTCATAAGACAGCATTGGTGATAATGAAGGAAAATTGCTGGAATGTGAGACATTCAATAGAGGACAGTAGGGTCCGAAACACGTTACTGGAGCACGCAAATGAAATGCTTCTGGGAACACAAGCTAGTCTTTTTGTGTTGTTGCGTTCTGAAATGTGTCACATACGTCTTGCATTCTTAGGCCACATTTACACTGCGGTTCTCGATGCCCAATTTAGATGTTTTTAACCATATCGATTTTCGTTTCTTCTGCTGACTAGCTTACGGCTTTGTTTAAAAGTGACCCATATCTGATATCTTCGTTTATACTATGCACTTGGCAACCCAAAACCCAGAGTAGATGTACTGACAGCGAAGCAAACCCAGCCCAATTGCTATAGCTCAAATCTAGTCCAATCAAGTTTACACGGTTTCCCCTCCTTTGAAATAGTGGGGAGAAGCGATCTCTTTAACCCGTGAACTACAAAACTGTGCAAAAAACAGTACAGCAACAGTGCAAAAGTAGCCCAGTTCCACAGGAAAACTACGGACTTGGCAACACTGTGCACAGATCCGATTCATATCAGATTTATTTCCACATGTGAATGAGACCCGAGACTGATCTGAGAATATCGGAATCCACGGTTGTGGGTCGTATCCGATCGGTGCCACATGGGAGGAAAAAAACTGGAACTGTCTCATGTAATGTAAATGCAGGCTAATGCTGTATTGGTGCAAACTCTGAACAGAAATCCCTTTCAGGCATAGCTACACTTTGAAGAGATGAGAAAATTAGTTAATCAAATTTGAAGGAAACTCGGATACCCTTTAATGCACATTAGGCAATGTTTCTGGCCTAAGACTTACTTGCCACAGTGACAGTCAACTCTTGTTTCTTCTGTCCCGCCTTATTTTGTGCAAAACACGTGTAGGTTCCTGTGTCTTCACCACGAGTGGGGCTGAAGATCAGGTCTAGTTCATCCTGGTACACCCTGCCCTCGGCTGGAACTCGCTGTCCCGCGTGTTCCCACCAAACCTCTGGCTTGGGGTGCCCATGGGGCGCTCGACACGTCACCCGCTCCAGAGAGTCTGCGGTGAACACTCTGGACTGTTTAGGCATCATGTCCTCGATTTCTGAGGAGAAAGAGTGACAAGAAACAGGTTTGAGAGCAAAGCATGGAAACATGTAATGTGAGGCATCACAGAAGGGCTCCTAACAGTTCATCTGAGCGTTGTAAGCCTAACTGCATGTCTAACTGCACATGAATAGGTCTGAGCGCGTTACCTGCAATTCGCAGCGAGGCCTCGAGAGACACAGGGGGGCCACGGGGCCCTTGAGCCACACATTTATACAGGCCTGTGTTTCGCGGCTTCACATTATTGATGAAGAGGGATCCATTGCTCAGAATAAAGACGCTGTAGGAAAGATAGAGGTAAATGGTAAAACGCATGCTCATTTAAAAAACTGTATAAAGAAGTGCACAAATTTCTTCCAATTGCACTCAATCTGAATTAAAGTGTATTACCGGCTCTTGTTGGCCACCAGCTCGTTCTCATGGTACCACTCAACGGTAGGCTGCGGTTCGGCCGTGAACTGACAGTGGAAAAATGCTTCCTCATTCTTAATGACCACCAAATCTTCTGGCTTCACCACCGGTTGAGGGAAACTCTTATCTACAGAGAGAGATAAAGACCATTTATTACTTAACGGGAACATAACTCAAATGACAGATTCTCAAAGAACCAAAAAAGTAGCGATGCACCGAAATGAAAATTCTTGGCCGAAGCCGAACAAAATAAAACACTGGGCCAAAGGACGGATACCGAACGCGGTATTTCGTGTTTTTTCCCCCCATATATTTTGCCAAGTAATTTTCTCACAACTGCATAAATAAAATCCCAAATTTAGCTTTTTACTGTTTTGTCTTGCTTTTCAAAGAAAAAATCTGTTACAAAACAACAATTTAAAAATTTACTTAACACTGAACTTGTTTAACATTCTAGCAGACATTTGACCAACAAAGCACAATTTAACTTAAAATTAATAAGTTAGTAAAATAATTGTTTTTATTCATTTTTGAGACCCCCTTCTTGAATCAGGCATGTATTTTTTGTTTCTGTACAAATAAATGCAGCCTTGCTGAGCAGAAGAGAAATATTTGAAAACATTAGAAAATATTACAGATCCCAATTTGAACACTGTGTGTGAACGTTATGATAAATGTGTTAATAATAAATAATTATATCAGCTATATTATTATTATTGTCTTTTATTTTACAGAACAACAGTAAAATTACAATACTAACATTTATGAATGTTGATGGAGCTTTTATTTTGACGGAAACCCGGAGGAAGTCCTCGGAGCTTATTTTTGTTGACAGCGGCAGATTTATAAATGATTCTCATTACGAATTTGGGAAGACATTTGTTGCACGTATCACATTGTCACATCCATGCCTTGTAAAACTTCATAAAAGTGTTACTGAGCAACTGCCTAGCTAACATGCCCATGTGGGCACCGCATGGGATTTATCTGGGCTATATGGGCATCAACTGGGCATGGGCTCAAAGTGGGCACTTTGATGGGCTGAATGTGGGCCCCAGCTTGGATAAAATTGTGGGCCCCAGTTAGGTTGCCCATTATTGTTTATTTGTGGGTCCCATATGGGCCACATTTGGGCTATATTTATAATTACATAAATTTAGTTTTTTTGCAGTTGACTTATTTTTATGCAATTATGGGTAACAACATTACCCTAACAATTGAACAAATTGATTAAATTTGAAGTATTTCATGTGTTTTTAAAGGATTATATCATAATGTACCGTATATACGAGTAACACTGTTTCTGCGCAGAATTTCCTCGCACTTTGAACTCTGGCTAACAAGCTCGTGCAGCACTGTTTGAATAGTTCGTACGTATATTAGAAAACATAACACTCTGCAGTTTATTTACTAATTGTTTAAGGCCATTTTGCGATTTCAATCATCACAGTAAAAAGCAGCAACCACCCCTCCTCTTCTCATCAGAGACATGAGATGCAGCACTAAACAGTCTCTCGCTGTCAGTGCTTGTAATGATTTTAGCGTCTTTCTCAGAAAGTTTTAAATATTTCCACACTGCCGAAAGGCATTACAAGTAACAAGTTACGTAATCAGATTACTTTTTTGAAGTAACTAGTAAAGTAACGCATTACTTTTTAATTTAGAAGGAAATATCTGAGTTACTTTTTCAAATAAGTAACTCCAGTTACTCTGTTTCTCCTGTCTTGACTAACAGCTCTCATGTTGAGAGAAATGGGGAGTAAGTGCAGAGGCGTTGAACTACAGTAAGATCATGTATTTACTCATCTCACCTGCACAAAAACAGATTCAGTGTTCCTCAAAATGAATAAAAACAGTCAAATGCAAACTCAGAATTTTATACAAACCTGCAATAATTATGTTAAGACAGACAAATATCATTCATGTATTTAATCCCATTTTATTAACACACGTCTTTGCTACTGGACTCCGATGATCAAATTCAACCATACTAAGCACAAAATGACACATTTGTGTTTCATTTTTATTGCTGAATAGTGTTGAACTTTCTTCTCCTGTGTCATATTCTTCATGCAATAAGTTTGAGCTGCGCCCTCTACTGTACAGACGTGAATTTACATTTCCTTCAGCCTGAGATGTATTCATTTCACTTTTGTTGTAAAAGGGCTTTTACATTTGTTAAATAAGAAGAAATTTTTATATTAAACACAAACAAGCAAGCCCTGCCCAGATTTTAAAAGTAATTCAAAAGTAACGTAACATTACTTTCCATAAAAAGTAACGTAATTGGTTACTTTTTAGGGAGTAACGCAGTATTGTAATGCATTACTTTTAAAAGTAACTTTCCCCAACGCTGCCGAAAGGTTTGTTACAGTAGCGTGCTACTCTATTTGATCACGTCACGCCATTGTTCGGTACAGTTTATTCGGTTGTTTCACTTATTCGGCCAAACACAGAAAGTGTTTTTTTTCTATTTTCGGCCAAATAATTTCAGTTGCCGAACATTCGGTGCATACCCACAAAAAAGTACCTCTGGTTCAACAATACATCCAAACACACAATGAGAAAAACACACACACCTATGATGTTGAGGGTGAAGTTGCCATTGCTGCAGACTTGGCCCGCTGCATTTTTCGCACAGCAGTAGTAGACTCCGTTGTCGTCAGGACTGGCGTTCGGCAGAGTAAGCGTTCTGTCTTTGTTGTTGATTTTGTAGCTCTTCTCTGATAGTGATGATCCATCTTTGTGCCACTGATTGGTTGGCCTGTAGATCGAGTCAGGAGCAGGGTTATAAAAGCTGAGAAAACTGAACGAGAAGTTTCTCCAGATCAGGGGTATCCAACCCTGTTCCAGCAGAGCTACCGACCCACAGAGTTTAGTCATCTCCGGCCCTCGTGGTCCACTTTCCTGCAGAGCATAGCTTCAACCTGATCAAACTCACCTGCCTGTAGCTTTCTAGTATTCCTGACCTTCCCTGCGTCCCAATGTGCATACTACCCACCCTATCTGCCCTAAATAGTATTGAAAATTACTAATGTCACATAGAATTTAGGATGGATAGTATGCACATTGGGACGCAGGCCTTGACTAGCTGGACCTTAATTAGCTGGATCAGGTGTATTTGATTAGGGCTGGAGCTGAACTCTGCAGGACAGTGGATCTCGAGTGTTGCCTACCCCTATTTTACCTGCAACCCTAATAAAACACACCCGAACCAGCAAATATAGGTCTCCAGGATCACTTGAAAATAACAGGAAGGTGTTTTGGAGCAGAGCTGGAATTGAAGTCTTCAGAAAGGTTGTTCTGCAGAAGCACTTAAGATTACGTACGATTAAATAAATCTTTAGATTATAGTGTGCTCCAAGTAGTTAAAGATGCTATGATCTCAATCAAGCAAGACAGTAAGAATGACTAACAGCCCCTTAAAAAGGCTGCAAGTGGATTGCAAATCAATGCAAAGGTAGCACCACAAGCCCTTTCTCCATGTAGTTTGTTGATATGTTGTGAAAAATAAATACCGTTGCTATGTCCATGAGTATGTGAGCACAGAATGTTTTGTAATATTAGATATGATATTTGGGATATCGCAATGAATGAATGTTTGGCAAGTGAACTGCAATTGTGCAGTCCCACTGAACACACTACATGTTAGGGCTGGGAAAATAAATCGATGCATCGTGAATCGAGAAATGATTCAGCATGGATTCTGAGATTTTTCGAATGCGTCGCGATTCTCTCTCGAGTCGATTCTGAGCTTAGTTTTGAACAGCAGACGGTGCTGCATGCTGTAGAAACAGCTGTACTCTGCTTGTTTCCAAATCCTTACACACTTGAACCTAAAATAATCATTCATAAAATTTAAAAAAGGCTGAAGCGAATTACAAGGGTGTTCACACTGGGCTGTTTACATTAATCTGGCGTCATAAAAGCATTCCGAGCAGAGGTGAAATTACAGACTCAGCCAAACGCACAAGCACGCTTCAGCGCTCTTCTTCGTGAGCATTTGAGTGTGTGGATAAAAACTAGAGTAGAGCGCCATCTGCTGTTAAAATCTAAGCTCAAAATCGATTCCTGAGTGAATCGCCATGCATTCGGAAGATCTTAGAATCGATCCACAAATCAATTCTGCATTGATTTATCGTCACAGCCCTACTAAACGTGCTTAATTTTTTCAAATGGGCAATTTACCTTCAAATTCTGCCGGATATAAGTTACACGCCTCTTAAGCCAAGGGTGTCCAAACCTGTCCCTAAAGAGCCAATGTCCTGCAGAATTTAGCTGCAACCTGCCCCAACACACCAGCCTGCAAGTTTCTAGTAATCCGGAAGACCTTCATTAGCTTATTCAGATGCGTTTAATTAGGATTTGAGCTAAATAGTCTGCATGTGACCAGTCAGTAGCATAAATGGACACCATGTGCCTTAAATAGAAAGTATAATTCCTTCGTCTGCATTCCGCTCATGGACGTAGTTTCCTTTTTCAGCATAGTCCACTGATGTTCTTGCACATAGTCCACAAACATGCTTGTCCACAGACAAAAGAAAAAAGGTCCATTAGGTGTCCATCTAGACAATGATTAGGCAAACCTGTTTCTAGAGGGCCACTGTTTGGCAGAGTTTAGCCCCAACCCTAATTAAACACACCTGAACAAGCTAATTCAGGTCTTCAGATTTTCTAGAAACTTCCTGTGCTGGAGCTGCTTACAGGCTAAACTCTGCAGGATGTTGGCCCTCCAGGAGCAGGACTGGACGCCCCTGATATAGAGTATACAATATTGTGCAAGATGTTGTGGAGTGCTGAAAATTAAGAATAACTGGACCTTTACGACAAGAACATAAGGAGTGCTTGCTCTGCATTATGTACTGCGTGTGAGCTTGTGTAGCTAAAGGGGCTCGCATCCACAGCATGTTTCTGATGTAAGGTTAGCAATCAGACATGCAGTTCCTCACCGTGGGTGTCCATCTATGTTGCAGCGTAGCACCACTTGTGAGGAGCTCTGAATCTCTGCCTCTGATTCTGGACTCTTCAGACTCACCATGCCACTTTCCAACCCTGTAAGACAAGACAGGTTAAAGACTAACAGCTTGATGATCAGATGGTGGCTAAAACCCTTGTCGAAACTCTCGGCGCTCATTATCAAAAACAAACTCCCCCATTCACACCATCTGGTCATGCTTTGCGCCCGCCGCAAAAACAGGCCTCTCCATTCAGTTGACCTTACTTGTTATCTGACACAAGCAGCCGGACGCTGCATTTCAACCAATTAATCTTGGCATTGGGCATAAAGGGGCGCTTTGTCTGGCTTCCACTTGCTGGCTCGAAATAACCTTCTCTCACGCGGGCGTTGTTTAGCTTACTGCAGTCGCAAAGGGGGTGAAGTGGGATGGCTAGGAAGGGCCCATGGTTCACATGTGTTTTTACACGCCAGGAAAAGCATTTGCAAGAGGCACCAAACACAAGGATTTTGACTAACTTGTTAAAGGTTTCGTTCACCCAAAAATGAAAATTAGCCTGTGATTAGGCAGGTGTTTCTGTTCAACTGTCCAAAAGACATCAAATAAAGTGCACCCATCCAATATAAAAGGTGCCTCACACGGCTACGGGGGAAGGGGGTGAATAAAGGCCTCCTGTAGCGAATCGATGCGTTTTTGTAAGAAAAATATCCATATTTCAAACGTAATAAACACTTCTCTCTCACTTCATCTATCTGTCATAAGTGGAAGTCATTCCGGAGGATGACGTAGGACGTATGCGTTGCGGGATTGGTGACAAATGCGGAGAGAGAACAAAAAATGCTTGTGAATTAGAAAGCACAAAACGAGGATTTGTAAAGAAATTTTTTGTAAAGAAACTTTGCTTCCTTTTCTCCTGTAAACAAACTCGCAAGACTAGCATATCTCAGAGGCGCGCGCGATGCATATGTCTTATGTTATTTACAGATAGTAAGATATTTTTCTAACAAAAACGCATGGATTCGCTACAGGAGGCCTTTATTCACCCCCGAGGACCATGCGAGGCACGTTTTATTATGGATGCGTGTGCTTTATTTGACGTCTTTTGGACAGTTGAACAGAAACACCCACTGCAATGATAACGCCTGGAAGAGCCAGGACCATTTTTAATACAACTCCGATTGGATTCGTCTGAAAGAAGAAAGCCATATTCACCTAGGTTGCCTCGAGGGTGAGTACATCACAGGCTAGTTTTCATTTTTATGTGAACAAACCCTTTAAGAAGGGATATATTGAGCATTACACTCACATTTGATGTTGAAGGAGGCCTCGCCAGTCTGGTATTCTTCGCCAGTGCGGTTCTTTGAGGCAAAGCACTGGAAGTTTCCTGAGTCGAGTGTCCTGTCAATGGCAGTGAATTTCAGGTTGCCCCCTTCCAGAAATCGTCTCTCCGAATTGGTCACCGTCTCTCCATTGTGTTTCCAGGAGTAGATGACACCTTGAGGGTCGTTTACTTCACACCGCAGCATGGCACTGCGCCCATGCAGGGCATCCTGGGATTTTGGCTCCTTGGTGAAAGAGAATGAGGCGGCTTGCACCAGAATCACTATCGGGAGAAGAAAACAAAGCACAGGCATGAAGAAAGATAACCTAAAGAACTAATCTAGCAGATCAGTGCCAGCGCTTACAGGTCCAGACGGACAACTTGTGATGTTGATTAGCAAGATGCTGAAACGCAGGTGAAGGAATGTAGCTTTGAGAAAAAGCAGAACACCCCCTCACCCCTCCCTCAGACTCTCAGTTCGTTCTTTGTTTTCATCCAGCTGGAACTTCAAGGCCAGACGCCCAGGTGTGCTTTAGACAGACAGGCCCAGCTGGGCTAGACGAGACAAGACCTTTTTAACGCTGACCAGTCTCTCTGACCCAAACGATAACCTTAATAATTATGTATTTGAGTAAAACCATTGGTCCTGGCCTCATTTCAGATCAAAGTGTGGCTATGGTGTGTAATAAGCGCCTAAATTGTATAATACTGAAATGCAGAGTTTACTGAAGGAAAGCATGCGAGGCAAGCACATGAATACCTGTATGAACATGCACCATGAAGCCCAAAGTGTGGGCTTTTACATTTAGCATTACCTTAAATTATCTGGACAACATTATTTCACTTCAAAATACATGCAAGTTTTCCATTTTTCACTGCGAAGAAAACATGCTATTGTTGTGTTGGATTGTTAGGATGTTCCAGATGATGCTACAATGTTGTGTGGCTAATGAAGTTGGCGTGTTTGTGTGTGTGTGTGGTAAGTTCATATGTGCTTGCTATGGTGCTCTGAATGATTGCTAGATCAGTTCCATGATGATGTGGATAGTTGCCAGGACGTTGCTATTAGGTTGCAAATGTGTTTTCAGTGGGGGACTGCGGGTGTTAGATAATGTAATTGGATATTGCTGAAAAAAACAATAGAACCATCACAAAAAATTCTAATGGTTTCCACTACAAATACCATTACAAACATTACAAACCATCAACTTTTAACCATTAAAATCATTAAAAAATGCTTTTTTTTGTGTTTTGGGACATATTCCATCAGGATTTATTGGGTTTTTAACAAGCCACCAATAGAAGGTGACCAATTACCAGAAGAAACCCACAGGGTCCATTACAAATTTTGTGACGGTGTCTACTGTTTTTTTCAGCAGGGATTGTGTTTTTTTTTTAATGAAAATGTTGTCAAATATTTTTGACCAGGCCACATATTGCCCAGGCCTATCACAAAACAAATAAACCTTCAAGAATAGTTGGCTACATTGAGGCTGATGAGTTGCGGGACGAGCAATAAAACTGAATGAAACATTTTGTAGCCAAACAACAAAGTTGGCTGTTCAAAAGCACATTGAGAGCATAGCTAATATATCCTAAAGTATACCCAGTTCTTGATAAAGAATATATCGATTTATCAGCTTTTGCCGTGATTCTGTTCATTTTTTGGATCGCAATTCACTATATAGTCTAAGGTTGTGCCAATACATGATAGTATCATGTATCGACAATAGTCAGAGGTATCTCCTGTGGCCGATGCCTTTGATGATAGCAAGACTATTATTATTATTATTATTACTACTACTACTACTACTACTATCAGGCTAGTAATACTATCTAATTAATATTAGGGCTTATTTGTTCCATCATATACAGTGGTGTGTGTTATAACCAATCACACACGATTATGCTGAGCTTATGAATGCAATGGCCAATCAGAGGCCTTCAGATGAGTCAGCGCTGAAACAGTGGAGTTTCGTTGTTCATCGCGCTCAATGACTAAATTCAGCTCTCTCGCAAATTCTCTCATCATAAACAACAGGGCAGATGTACGTGTGATGTACGTACAAAACCGATTTATTAATCATAAAGTGTAGATAGCTTCACTGATTATAACGGGAGTGTTTTTAAAGTGCATATACTCGCGCTAGACTGAGCTTGTGATGATGTTCTTTGGTAATGTAAATGTTCTTTGCTTGTTTTCTGTAGCTGCTTTTTGAATAACTGAGGAAATATAAGCATTATAATTAGCAACTGATAATGTTTCTATTAAATATTGATCGTGTTAAATACAAATTCAGTCATATTAAAAACATTAGGCTGCGTTCAGCCTTACACTGGAGTTGGTTCACGTTCTGGGAATGAAACCAAGTAAATAATTAAATTAATTAGCACGATAATATCACGAATCGGTGGTCTTACAGGCTAACAATAGGACGAGATGACAATTGAGCATATCGCCCAACACTAATATAGTCTCTTCCCTATTTAGGAGTTTGTTTAAATCCCTAATCCGACTATGAGCAATAGTAAAATTCATGCTTGCTGGCTGGCTGGCTGGCGAAAGCTGATACGCCAGTGATGATCTTCAAACACAATTGATGGTTTTATATCACTCCGGTAAAAACTGAATTCCAACGTGCCAATTTTTACTTCTAGACAAAAAAGAGGCAGCCCTGAGAATGACAGGCGTCTCCAGGGTCTAATCTGTGGCGCCTCTGCCCAGTTTCTACCCCGCAGAGTGAAGCTCTGAAGACGTCCCATTCAGACAGACAGACAGTAGTCAGTCCCGCTCCAGCGAGCACAGCTCGTGCTGGGAGACGACCAGCATGCACTGGGAATGGGAAATGAAGCCCAGATTCCCTGTGGAGCGGAGTAAAACATATTCAATAAACAGCTGCGATGAGTGACTGAAGTTTGAACCATACAGAGATATTTCATGAGTCTAGCTGATGTTTGAGGGGGTGAAGGAAAGTTGCACCTGTCAGGAGCGAGATAACCTCTCTTTAATTCACTCTGACATGAGGTCAATGTCACATCAGCCTACGAAACCCTGTTTCTACATGTCTGTCATCTCCACCTGCACCTGTGTCAGTAGGTTATACTTGAGACCAAGTAGGCTATACTTAATGTAATTATTACAATATTCAAATGTTGCAAAATTTTATATCATCAGCATACTCTGCGACTTGCCACCACCTTAGCTTCCTTACCCATCAACAGAGCTGGGTAGTAACTGATAACGTGTAATCAGGATTACATAATCAGATTCCTAAAACGAAGTACTCTTAATTAGATTAAGTTACATTTTAAAATACTTGTAATCAGAATACAGTTACTCTTTTTATTGATTACATATTCACACAATAGCAATAAATTAGTGCTGTCAAACGATTAATCACATCCAAAATAAAAGTTTTTGTTTACATTATATATCTGTGTATGTATGTATGTATGTATGCATGTATGTATGTATGTATATATGTATATGTATATATGTATATATGTATATATGTATATATATATGTATATATATATATATATATATATATATATATATATATATATATATATATATATATATATATATATATATATATATATACACAAATACACATACGGTATATATTTTGAAAATATTTACATACATTTATATATTTATATTATATTTTATATAAATATATATATATATAATATATTTAAAACAATTCATAAATATATACATGCATGTGTTTGTATTTATATATACGTAATAAATATACACAGCACACACACATATATTATGTAAACAAAACGTTTATTTTGGATGTGATTAATCATTTGACAGAACTACAATAAATTTTAAATTGTTCTTTTTCATCTTTTAAAATTTCCTTTCTAAAATAGATGTTTATGTTTATATTCTTATTATTATTCAGAAAGTCTTCCAGTTTTGTGGACGTTCACACAAAAAGTCACGAGGCTATAATAACACAGAAAATTGAGAGGCCACACCGCATTTGACCGCTGGATGTACGAAAATCATTTCAGTTTTAAGAAGCGTTTTCTCAACATGTTAACACTGCATCAACTACTCATGAACATTCATTTTTATTTGCATTATCGGGTCAGTGGGTTGTTTTAACTATGCATTCCTATGCCTTTGGAAGAACTCACAAATTCACGTTATTTCTTGTTTACATGTAGTTCAGAGATTCCCAAACCTTTTTTGTCAGCCAGTCTTCTGGGATTTTAAGGTAAAAAGTTAAATATTTAGTAACACTTTTGCACATTCATGGTGCTCTTAATGGTCACATGACATGCATGTAAACAAATAGTTCATCTTTTTTCATTTTGGTTGAGATTTTTTTAAATAATTTATTTTCATTTAATATTCTTATGATTTAACTGTTAATGTGTCAATAAACTTACAAACCCCCTGCAGTTCCTTCACGAACCCCAGTTTTTAATGCACTTCATGTTGTTAATAACAAAGAACGTAACTTTCTTTTTCTTTGTATTTTAATTCAATATGGTACAAGACTATCCAATTTAAGTCAATTTGATTAACGAGTTAGGTCAAAAAGTAATCTAAAAGTAGTCTGATTATATTACCTCAAATGTGTAATGTAATGGATTACGTTACTAACTCCAATTTTTGTCATGTAATTTGGAATCAGTATCGAACTACAATTTGTAAGTAATCTACCCAGCAAAACAACATTACAAGCAAGCTATTTGTAGTCTTTACCAATGACAAAGAAATCTTCTGACTACTTTTGTGTTTTCTTATGCGGTTATGATTATGCCTGTAAAGAATGCGCTCCCACAGAACTCGACAAAAGCTAATATCACCAAATGCTATTCGTAACCCTGCACCGCCTGCATCATTGTTTTTCCTCACGCAGACCGCACTCAGTACGTCTGTATTCAGAGGTCTATGGAAAGCAGAATCATGTCTGTACATGTAAGTCTCCAGGATACAAGATCTTTATCCATGAACCTGACACAGTGAGATCTCTATTGTCCTCAAACAGCAAGTCTGTCATCATCTTCAGACCTTATTCATAATGGCTAAAGTTTGCTAGTATTTTGCAGAACTACCATACTAGTACAGCAATAAAGGGATATCCTGAATTCAGTCAAGTTAATCTTTATGGATAGCATTCATTAACATTGATTTCATCTTTTCCCTCAGTTACAATTGAAGTCTATGGGGCAAGTGTACCTGAGGATTTAAAAGCATTCATTGAAAAAGCGACATGATTTTGTCCTTAAAAAAAACAACTACTATTATTCTCTTTGTTTGCACGTCACGTATAAGGCTATGCTTATTATTGTAATGAACTGCGTTTTAACTAGTGCTGTCAAATGATTAATCGCGATTAATTTCATCCAAAATAAAAGTCTGTTTACATAACATGTGTGTGCTGTGTATTATGTATATATAAATACACACACATACAGTATATATTTTGAAAATATTTCCATGTATATTCATAATTGATATATACAAATATTTGAAATGTATAAACATAACATTTTTCTTAAATATAAGCATGCACGTGTGTGTATTTATATATATATATACATAAATATACACATTATGTAAACAAAACTTTTATTTTGGATGTGATTAATCGCGATTAACCAATACCAAATAACAAACCAATACCAATACAACTTCTCACCCCATCTACTTTAAAATACATTTATATACGCAATTGTCGTTTGCTTTTACAAACGGCGGGCCAAAGCAAAGTACAGCCGGGCAATGATATGTTCCTCCATTCGTAGCGGGTCAGTCCTGCCACAAACCCTCACCAATACACAGAAACACAAATCACTTACACAACTACACAAACACAGATGTATCTCTCTCCTTAAGCACATTTTCCCATCTAAGGCTTGGTCAGAGAAACAATCTATCTGCGGCTCTGTGTGACCAGAAGACCTTGTCTGTTAGCTCCCATATGACCATAAGGCAGAATTAACTCACCACTCAACACCGACCACACAGCTGCACTGACAATCGCTACACAATCCCACGGACCGTGACCGACCACAATCAAAAGCTTTAAATAACGCGGCTAAAGAAACTCCAAATGCAGATTAAAGTGCTTGGTTAAAACAATGGGAAAAAAAATACACTATATCTATGGTTCACACCACAATAGACTCAAATTGTGACTACACCAGGGTTAATATAAAGAAATAAAATGTTAAATAAATAAAAAAGACGACTTATTTCAGTTAGATACCAGGGTGCCATTTCTTATTTTCATTTAGTCTAAGGTCAAAAAAACGAAAACTGAAACAATAACTACATATAGTTAACTATATAAACTGTTAAAAATGACAAAAACACAATTTCTAAAACTTTAACTAAAATTTTAATTTTTATACATTATATCTTTAAATAACTTCTGAACATTTAATCAAATTTAGCTTATGACGACTAGTCTACTATAAAATAAAAATTTTTTATCATTTGTTATTATTATTATTATGTCCAGGTTGATTAGGCCCCAAAAACTTTAGCCTGAATATTTAAGCAAAAATATCTTAATCATACTATAAATCATAAAATATGACGACAATAATTGCAATATATTTTTTTGGCCAAATCAGGCAGCCCTAGCGTATATTCATAAAATCATTCTTACATAAATATTTGCCTTGAACTGAGCTTTATGACATTTTAATTTATTGCAATATTTCTAACAATTTTTTTCTTTTTACTTTATTTACAAATTTAGCTCAAGTTTATGCAAATTAGCAGTGACATGGGGTGTAAACCACCAATAGGAGTGCAGACAGTGATTCACACCCAGACATAGTTCACTGTCACAGAGTAATGCCTGACCAAACCAAAAGCACGACTGCAATTTCCAGCATTTAAACTGCAGGGTCTGCGAACATTTCTGGTAAAAAAAAAACAAACAAAAAAAAACAAAAAAAAAAAGTGTTAGATGGAACTGACAACACTACATTATTCAGGTAAGTATAAATAATTAAATCAGCCAAACTAAAAATGGGTAGAGGTTCCTTGATGAGAGATGTAGATGCTAAAAATTGAAGAATGTTTTGAAGAAAATCGAAGAACACAGTTTTTGACATTATATCAGAATAAGAACTAACATCAAAAGTACTTTGTACAGGTAATAGGCATCAATGCATGTTCAAATGAGACTAACTAGGGTGTTCAATGTTTTAAATGAATCCATTTATCCACGTTGTGCTTATTCGCAGAGTTATTCAAGCTCTCAAAAGCCAATACCCACATGACTTTCATTGGCCCTGATGAGAGCAGGATGCTTCAGGGCAGGAGCACTAACCTGGCTGAAGCTGCTCTCCACTTCCTGGATTCCTGTGGAGGAATTTAAATTTTTTGGGACAAAGATGCCATTCATGGTCTCTCTACAACTAACAAGCCAGCAGAGAACCAGGAGAGGAACCTGATTGGCTGAAGAACATATAAACTTTATGTACATACTAGGCTTGCTCACAAAACCTCTCCAAAGAGCAAGGGTTGTGCTCGAACACTATCAAACTCTCTGTTCAAACTGGCCTCTTTCAACACGCAAACCTCAAGATACTGGATGCACCAAAACATTTGGCTGCAACAGTCTGAATGACGGTTTCTGACATCGCTTTGTAGACATAAAAGACACACTACCTTAAGAACCAAAATCTCAACAAATGTCAGTCTTACTTGCACGCACAAACAGTGCTTTTTTACTACAAATAAAACATTATTATTGTAGTTAAACCATGGTAACCACAAATTAATGGTTTTGCTACACTAACCATAGTTTAACCATCGTATTTGTAGTAAAACTGTGGTTAAATGGCAATCAATCCACCAAAAAAACATTACTGCATTTTTAATATATTAAACCATGGTTCATTTTTGTGAGGGCCAAGTTCACCACCTTCACACTATGCCTTTGATGCCAGGCGATCATCTGCGAGCAGAACTTTATAAGGCGCGTCTGCGGTCGAACTCCAATCCGCCGCTGGAAAATCTGGAAACCACTAATCAGCCTGTATCAGAGTCATGACTGATTTTCCATTGAACAAGTGAGGAATGATGTACAGTCAGCCAGTCATTAACACAAAAAAACCTGTCAATTACAGTTTAGCAGAATGCTGCCATTCACCATCACAATCAAGTATTCCGAAGGAGCTGCATGTCCATTTTAGACACCAAGAGCCAGATTTACTAAACAGGGCAAATTAGCGTTAGAGCACAATTCCATAATAGCGCCGATGTGAGGGAAAAATCTGCGTGTGATTTGACAATGTGCACATTAAACACAGACGCAGCCAGATAATTTCCATAATGACCAGCGCAATCTACCAAGAGCAGCGCAAATTACCGCCTGCTTTAACATGCTTTTTTTGGGGGCGTTAAATAACGGCGCAAACACCAGTAATTTGACGAGCGCAAACGTTAGTAAAATAGCGTTGCGTGATTCATTTGAAAATTCTACTCCCATAACTTTTGCATCTGAAAGGGAAACTCCTACAAATACATAGCCTATTCAATAATGTCAAGCGCAAAAATAACTGTGTACACATCTTCTCAGCCCTAAATCGTCACTGTGTATCTTTAGTGAAACCTGAATTTTATTTATTTATTTTTTTACTAAAAATTGAATGCCAAAAGACGTTTGTTCTGGTGCAAGTTGTTCGTAAATCTGGCCCCAATTCTCTGTTTCAACACCGGGTGGATTACTTACAAATTGTAGTCCATTACTGATTACAGATTACATAATGGAAGCTGTAGTAAGTAACATAATCTAAATTAATCAATTTAGGTAATGTATTCTCACTACTTTGATTACTTTTTATCAAACTTGTTTTAAACTTACCATTAAAAGTAGCATATTTCTATTAAAAAAAGCAAAGAGAATTTTTTTATATCAACATAATGCATTAAACATTACATTACACTACACTGGGCTTAATGTAAGAACTGCAGTGGGTTTGAGAGTTGATAAAAAGCTAAAAATGTATTAAATAATAAAAAATTATTTAAACACAAACACTAAAAACAGAAATACGTATTTTGTTTACCTGCATGTCAATGTGACCATTAACCAACATCAGAGAATTGTAAACATGCAAATGTGTTGTTAAATTATTGAAATATTAACTTACATGAACAAACAATAATAAACATGCAAACAGCAATGACAAGGTTCAAAGATCATAGTCAACGCTAAATGGTATGATAAACAATAGGATTTTTAGAGGAAAATTTAAAAGAGAAATATTATGAATGATTTATTCACTGTGTGAATAATATGTAATCGTGTAATCCATAAAAAGTAACTAATCTGATTACAAGCATTATAAAATGTAATATACTCTAATTACGAGTACTTGATTTTTGTAATCGGACTACGTAATCCAGATTACATGTAATCAGTTACTACCCAGCTCTGCGTACTTGTGTTAAAAGGTGCAACAGCCAGTATGCTAGGGAGGATGAGTTTGAAAGAGCCGTTGATTTATTAGTCCTACATATGAAACAAAGCCCACTGGGGTGGCAGACTCAGACCGTACTGTAATTTTAGACTTGCCCCACACACTGTGCCACCCACAGATGTTGAGACAGTAAAGCAGAGGAGTGATGGTGAACAGGGACGCATGAAGAGATCCACATACCCACATATCAACTGCGGCTGATGAACTCCACCTGTCCTCTTAAAACACAAGCCGTTTAATTGGGTTGTTAATCTGATCTGAAACCATGAGAACGGCCCACGTGGAAACGTGAGCACTGAGGATCGACCCACAGAATATAACAGGGGTAGGAACTGGACACTTAAACTTTGAGATTATGAGTTTTCAATGTTTTATTTTTTTGCTGACATTAAAGCAACAATTAATTTGAATTAATTAATGGTTTGAATGAATGATTCACTCATAAATACTTCACTTGTTTCATTAATGAATGAATCAGCGTTTTTTGAATGAATCTCTTGAATGAATGATTCAATGACATTTGTTTTTTTGTTTTTTTAAGAGTCACTTGTCGCCACCTAGTGGCGAAACAATGTAATCAATACAAAGGTTAATTGAACTGCCAATTACTTTCAAAGCTGATTGCAATCTTTTACTGATTAATCGTGCAGCGCTACGATCAACAAACTCTCACGGAAATTCATAACCATCTATTTATGTGGTCAGATTTTGAAACTGCCACAAGCTGATAGTTATTATACCTCAAATAATGGCCATATAACAGCTAATAAACAAATAAAAAGTAGTCTATAGGCCCTGTTCACACCAAGCACGATAACTATAAAGATAACGATAAAGATATAGTTCTAAAAATTGTTCTCAATATTAAAGAATAGTAGAGTCCACACCACAACTATAACGATAAAAGCACAGAGAAACGATATAGTTGGAATCACTTTCAGAACGATTTTTTTCAGCCAATCAGAATCCATCCCGCTGTCACAAGCTCGAGAATTTAAAGGTGCCATAGAAAGAAAAAACTGTATTTACCTTGGCATAGTTGAATAATAAGAGTTCTGTGCATGGAAATGACATACCGTGAGCCTCAAACACCATTGTTTCCTCCTTCTTATGTAAATCTCGTGAATGCAAAAGACCACTGAAAAAGAGGCGAATCCCAGCATAACACCGACTGTGACATTACAGTCGGGATCATTAATGTTTACGCCCCCAACATTTGCATAACGTATACCAGCCCATGTTCTAGGCCAGCCGGACCTGCACAGCCGAATCAGATGCAGTGTTGCCAGATATTGCTATTAAAACAAACAAAAACCGATAAATAAAAATAAAGAAATATAAAGAAAAAGAAAAGAAAGCTTATAACAGCTGGATCTGGCAACACAGAGGCTGCGTCCGCACCCTCGCCCTCACTCACAACTCTCTCTTAAGCCTTGTTCACTCCACCAGCGTCTCGCAGCGATCACGTTCATACCACAGATGCTAAACATTCTTGCAAAATCTCTCAAAATCTGTATCTTCACCTGATACAGGCTCAAACATATAAGGTTGGATGCCTAACCTCTCCATCGTTCACAGCGGACAGTAGAGATCTGTTTGTTGTGCGAGCTACTGAAATCAGCCGCGCTGTGAAACAGCCAATCAGAGCAGAGCTCAACATTATTATTCATGACCCTTCCAAATAAGGTTATAACAGACCATTTCATTCTAGGGACAAATCCTAGGGTTGTAAATGGACATGTAAAACCGTTTCTGGTGATTTTTTGCCCTTACCTAAGCCACATACCTTCTATGTAGATATCAGAGAACAATTTTAAATACTGTATCAATGCATTCTATGTAGGGCTGGGCGATATATCAAATATGATATTCATGCGCATCTTGTCAGTAAAGCCGGATCAGTGATTAGCGGTAAATCTCCATCGCCTGTTTTCAAATAGAGCGCCATTTAATACACAGAGCCGTAGTTCACTGACAAGCTACGCAATATCGCGTTCATTATCGAAGGCGACTCATCTGTGAAAATGGCACCTTTAAAGTGGCAGACGAGTATTTGCTTACAAACGATACCGCAATTGGATATCAGTACCATCATTACTCAAGGAAAAATTAATTATGTTTAAATGTATATTACTATCAATGGTCACAGAACAGCAGTTTCTACTTGGTAAAAAGGCACATTTTAGTAGTCATTAAAAACATCTAACAAAGATCTAGCTTTAGACAGTGGTTTCTCTCTCTGAGGGAAACTAGATATCGATGCCTGTTAGCCCTAAAACATCCTGTCTGCCCCCTCCAGGCCTTTGACCCCAAAACACAGAGATTTGCAAGGTGCTCCATCATCTATTGAATAGGTGGGAGCCTCATTTCACGCAGGAAGGAAGCTGTTTTTGCAGCTGTTCGCGGTATCACTGTCTCGGACATGGCTGAACAGGTGCCACTGCAGGATCATAACGTGTAGCAAGATGGAGGCGGCTGCACATGTAGTGCTGGCTGAAGGGTTGGGTGGGGTTAATGAATCAGCCAGAAGAGACCACTGAAAAAAAAACAAAAAAACCCATCTGATCAGGGCATGGGCGGCTGGTGGAGCTGCCAGACGCCAGAGAGGAATTATATTACAGAGCATTAGCGCCCATCGTGCCGATTTAGTATTGAGGGAGTGTCGCGACAGGAATTTGTTTATGTGCAATTATTTACAGTAATTGCTGGACGAACTATATTAAGAGACAATTTCAAGTCAAACAAATAAGTTTAGAGTGAGGCAACTTCTCATAACAGGGCTGCGTTTCCCAAAAGCCTAAGTTGATCGTAGCTCCATTGCTTTCAATGGGTCTATGATGTCCTTAAGCTTACGATGCTTTTGGGAAACGCAGCCCAGGTCAATGACCATGATCTTTACTTACATCTGTGAACTTTCAAATCTTTTGAATTCAAATCTTAATTTAAAAAAGAAAGTTTTGGTGGACAATTTCTTTCAAATATTCATGGGAGTTGTTAAAATACTTACTATTAAAAGAGTGTGCCAAACTATCAACTAAGGTGAAGAAGTGTCCAGAATTAGTTTTAATGAGGCTATCTTCATTATGACGTCAGGACAGTGACAGCGTCTGGAGGGTGAAACCCGTGACACAGTTTGTATTGTGCTCCATTCAGTGTTCACTGCTATTCACCAGGAGGTCTGAGAGGTCAAACTGAGCCTCCACACTTGTGGAAACCCAACACCGTACATCATTAGCAGGGCCAATGGCTTCGCATGCAGAAGAAAAGCACGGCTTTTCTGTTTATATGAGTGATGATGGGTGGTGTGGCGGGTGGGGGGGGGGGGAGAAATCGCTGGGGTTCAAACCAGCAGAGTCCTGAAAATAACAAACACCAAAATAAATCTAGTTTAAAGTAAATCACACAAGTTCTTAGAAATGTACTCTTTGTACATTTATCATGGTTTCGTGGGGGTTTTTTGGGGGGGGGGCCAGCATTTTCAAGAAAGTTTTAGATGTAATGACATGAAAAATGTGTGATGTAACCAATATAAAGAGCAACAACATTTTCTTTATACCCTAAATGTGTACAGATCATAATTATTTGCCTTTAAAATATATTTTAAAATCTTAAATGAAACAAACATTTTATTTTAAATACTTAATTAGTTGTCATGAATTATCATAGATAACATTATGCTTTTGGGGAGTCACAAAACATGACATTTTACAACTAGAACTAACCTTGCCTTGTCATAAAAATGTCAAACTATCATTACTATATTTAAAGAGATTCATTGACCTTGACACACAGTCATAAAGATCTGCAGGATATGATATTTCATATTTTTTTCCCCCACCCTTTATGTTTCTACATGTTAGTTAGACCTTTGATTTGGCAGATAAATATCTCTTTTTTTACTTTCAAATATTAATTAACAAAACAGTTATTATTTTCATTTTTCCCTATACTACTATTACTAGTTTAAGTTTATGCCAAACTACGTTTTCTTTTCACGAATTTCATTCTTTTAATGACTTTTTTCTTCATTATTATACCAGTAAAGTTATATTGCACTTTATATTTTTGACTTTATACCCCTCAAAACAATATCAAAATGGATCTGAATTTAGAAATTAAAAACAGTCATCATAGAAGAGGAGCATTAAAGTCATTGTGCATATGAATTGCATTTGTAATGTATTCTTGAATACATTCATGGATAAAACGATGAGGCAGTGCCATTTAGGCCTTACAAAAAAGCATGCATATAGTCTGTTAAGAGGTTAGCCAATCATAATGTAGGCCATTTACATGTAGAAGTCTTAAAAGTGCAGATGCAAAAAATATTTTGTGAAAAACTAAATCCTTGACTAGCATTATAAACAGATGTCAGTGACAATTTTTAGCTTGTCTTCATGAATACATCAAATGCACAAAGATGAGAAGGAAGAGCATGTGTGTTTAATTTGAGTCCAAGTTCATGACTAAGCACTCGTTCAGGGAATGCGGTCCCGTCCAGGGGGTCACAGCACAATGCAGGCTCTACAGGACATCCCACAGTCTTCTGTGACTCTCCACGTGTTTACAGTATGAGACGGGGATTGTGATGCAATTAGCCATTCTCTGACATTACAGGAACATCACGAGAGCTTCACACACTTGCAGCGTTGCCCTCAAACTCTAAACAACAGGAGCATCTGATGAGTGTTTCAGGAGACACCATGGAGCCCTAATACAAACAGATCTTGTTTAACACAAGAGAGACAATACAACAAACAGCGTGCTTGCAAACCAGAGCTATTGTTTGGACGAGACAAAACCTTTTCCCTTCGGAATGTCAAACTAAACCCAAACTTCTGGATTAAACATGAGCTAAATGAGGCCGAAGTCCTGTTTATTAATGATTTGAAGATTTGCTCTTGTGAGGGGAGAAAGCAGCACACGCTACCACCCGAGGAATACGCACACATTTTTCTCATTAAATATCATCTGGGCGGCATTGTGGTGAAGGAGGGGAATGCTAAATACAGAATGGGGGAAGGGCCAGCCAAAGTAACGTAAAGCACATGCACTTCTTGTAATCACTCTCATTCTCCTATCAAAACTAACAAAAACCACTCGCTCTCCGAAGAGCTCGCCAGAATTCACCAGTCAACTTCACACAGACTCAAACCACTCAGTTTATCTTCTAGCCTAAAACCTGATGCAAGCATAAAAAATATATATTGTGTGTATACACACACTGTTGGGAAAGTTACTTAATGCATTACAATACTGCATTACTCCATGAAAAACTAACTCATTTCTAGGGCTGCCCTCGACTAAGGATTTTTCTGGTCAACTAGTAGTCGTTCATTTTAAGCATTATTCGACTAATCGCACATTTATTAATAAACCATTTGAATCATTATAATGCACCTTTAATTGACTACATAGCCTAATAAGCGCACGCATAAAGCCTGCCACGGCACACCGGCAGAAGTAATGATTATGAATGTGTAAGGGAAAAACAGTAAGGAGGCTGCATTAACATTTTAACAATTTATTGATGAACTAGTGCTTTCTTTGTTTTCAGTTTAAGAGATGAAGTCGGCGACACTGACTCGTCATCTCCGCAGTAGTGATGCGCCTGTATTCATGTGGCTTACATAATTGGAGAATATTGTTTTCCATTTGAATTACGCTCTCATTATTACGCTATTACATTATGCTCTCTCTCTCTCTCTATATATCTATATCTATATCTATATCTATATCTATATATATATATATATATATATATATATATATATATATATATATATATATATGTGTGTGTGTGTTTTTCCATGTCTCTAAACCAAGTATACACAAAGTTTCGTGATCAAGTTCAAGGAGACCGAGACGGCAGAAAGCGCATCCTGTTTGCTTTCATTATTTTACAAAAGTGCAATGTTTTGTTGTTATTGTGAGTGCACACAAATAAACGTAGAGTCTTTACAGATTCAAAAGATGTATTACTCTTATCTGTATGACCAAAAATGAGGGAGTATTTTATTTTTTGCGACTAACAACTTTGGACGACCAAGCCTATTCTGGTTAGTCGACTATTAGGGGGCAGCCCAACTAATTTTATTACTTTGTTACTTTTTATGGAAAGTAATGCATTACATTATTTTTGTGTTGCTTTTTGTCACCAGGGCTGGGCTTGCTTATTTCTTTTTTAATTCTTTAATTTTAATTTTTTGGCAACTATAAAGCCTCTTTAACACCAAAAGTGAAATTAATAAGCCTCCGGCTGAAGGAAGTGCCTCTGCATTTACTCCTGATTTCTCTCAACACGGACAGGAAAGGTGTCAGTGAATAAATGGGAAAACAAAGTAACTTGTGTTACTTATTTGAAAACCTAACTCAGATATTTCATTGCAAATGTAATACTACTACATTATTTTACTAGTAATTTAAAAAGTAATTTGATTAGGTAACTTGTGTTACTTGTTTAATTTCACTTTAATTTCAATATTTACTAATACATTAATAAAATCATCTGTTGACATTTTTTAATGGACCTGAGCTGACATGAACTACTAATGAGCAGTTGTTTTTATCAACCAATGTTAACAAAAATTAATAAATGTTCATTGTTAGTTAATGTTAACTAATATAGGACATTAATACAGTGTTACCATGCTTTTGCATTACCGCATGAAAACTTTAATTATCCTGAAATCAATTGTTAATAAATTGTCATGATGTAAAAAAAAATTAAAATTAATTGTATTAATTTCATAAAATTGTAATAATGCAAAAAACTTAATGGCTGCAAACACGGGCATACATTTATTTTCTGTGGGTTTTTTTTTTTTTTTGGATGAAATATGACCGTTTTCACCCAAAAGCACGAAACACTAGCAATGACTATTTTGCGGATCAGGAAAACCAGTTTTATTTTTATAACTTTGAGGGATTACGTATATAGTTTACGGAAACTTCCACATATGCCGTACGCATCACGAGCAGATAATTGCAATTGGTCAAACAAATTTCCTTGATGATGGAATTACGGTTTTGAAGAACAGCTTGTGAAAATCTTTAGCAGACCATTGGAGAATCCTGACTAAGCCTTGGCAAAACCCACGACTCGAATGGTTTACAGTAGAGGAGACAGCTGCTTCTGATTGGGTTTCGGTTTGATGGAGATTACATTCAGACAGCAGGTAAAGAATGAATGAATTAGTTTTCATTTGCACTACTTCAGATTCATTCACATTTTAAACATGCCTGCCTGTTTGTGTTCCACAGAGCAAAGAAATGCAAATGGTTTAGATCAATATGAGAGTGAGTTCATGACAACAAATTGTCATTTTTGGTTGAACTATCCCAATATTATGGGTTCAACCCACTTATAATCGGTGTTTAGTGACCTTGAAATGTTATATCCAATTTTTCTACTCCTGGCATGTCAAACCAGTAGACATAGTAAAATCTGCATAATGTGTGCAACGACACAAACTTTACAACTCAAACTCCAGATTTGCTATTTTAAACCCTCAAAATGTTTTGCCCCATAGACTTCCATTGTACACTGAAAAAAACTATTTTCACTCATAAATTGGTAGTAAATGTCACAATTAATTACAAAGAAACAGCAAGTAAAAATGAATTATACATGAAATTTTAAAGTAGAAAGACTGAAATGGTATTTTCTTGTAAAACATTTCACTTTGTTTCATTTACAACTTATGTATTTTACAGTGTTAGTGCACTCAATATATACTCACTGTACTGTACTCGCTATTTTCAGTTGTTTTTACAAACTGAAACTCCAATAAGTCTAAAATGGTACAGCTTCACGTTTTCAGTTTTTTAAACTGAGCTAACTAATCTCATGGATATACGAGCACGACATTATCATAAAAGCCAGCCGGGCTCACGTTTCTGCAACCGGCTCCAAGATAAACGTGTCTCTGCTTTTTACGCCAAGACCTCTGCGTTTCATCACTGCTGCTCAGAGTGGCAGCCGGCAGCGGAGAGAGCGACTTTAAGGCATCTCAGAGGCTGTCGTTACAGAAGTTAATTAAGAAAGAGATCAAACAGGCACGCTGTCAGCTGCCCCCCTCTGATTCAATGTGGCCGGACGCCAAACACCGGGAATATGGAGAAGTTTAATCAGACTCAAACCAGTTGAGACATGCTTGACATGGCCTCCACTGAGTTTATTCAAGGTGATGCAGGGAGCACTTCTGTCCAAAAATGGAGATATTTCATAGCGTTGATGGTTTTACCATTATTCTTTAAATGTTGAAATGAGTGCACATGCTTAAACAGCAAGCAAAATATAGCCTAACTCATCACCCCCTCACAGTAACTTGCAAACAAAGGACAATGAGCAACATCACAAAAGGCTTCACCTCTTAAACGAGTGTGAACTTCCTGAAGACCTGTGTGATCCCAACAATAGTGGCATTTTACATTCAAAGCATGCCTTGAGATGCTATATTGTGATGGTCTAACAGGCAGCGCAGTGTCTCAAGAGTGTCAAGCAGCTGTTGTGTCCATCAACGCGTCTCCTGTGGAGCTCAGCTCTTCTCTTTTACTTGATCAAACAAAATAGCTCTCCAAAAACAAAAAACTAATTCGATAAGTGACAACAGGTGGCAATGCCACAACTGAGAAAGGAGATTCATCTTGGCCCAATTCAGACAAATATTACTCATTACTGTACTGTATTGTGAAAACCCCCAGAATACTAAAGTTAAGCAATACGTAATCGTACAATTTTAATATTATGTTTAATTTTAATAATACAAATTTAAGGGAACATTGTCAAGACAATATTCTTAATTGTAAACCCCCCCAAAATAGTAATGGATGCAATGCTCCTCAAAATAAGCTTTTTTATGCATATTTCTTTTGATTTTGGGTTGAAATATGGCTAGGACATGTTCATTGTAAGCTCCACTGATAATTTTAGTAGTTTACTCTTTAAAATGCTAAATTCATAGCAAATGGAAACAAAGTACAAACAAACAAAGTTATAAGTGACTATGAAATGCCTTAAATATTAATGTAAGTATTGGTAAAAGTCTACAACTAGAATTTTCGGAATATTTTCAAATAAAGACTAAAGCATACATAAAAAAATCTTCTGGACTAGTCACACAAAATTACAATACTAGGTTTCAAGTCTTCTCATTCATAATTTATGAGACATTGTTTTCTCTTTTCTCTTGTTGGAGTGACGTTTAAAAAGACCATGAAGTAAATGATTATGATAATATGATCACGACTACAAAACAAACGAAAATTTCAAATGTGTTATAGAAAACCATTTAATCAAATAGTTCTCAGTACAACACAGCAACTGAGATATAGCTCAAACATAACTGAATAAACAAACAGCCGTGATGGTCACAGAGTCACACCTTTACGTTGCATATAGTGGGGGGTATTTCTTCCCAGACCGTCTGCGATTAGCATATGAAAGACAGGAGATGGATCCCCTTCGTCCCCGAGATCAAGCATTGCCCTCAAGTACCTGTGAAATGTTTCTAGCCTCCACCCTTTTATCTTTACAGTCTTCATGCAAATGCCGCAGTTTCTTCAATGGCCCCCGAGGCCATCCCTCCCTCCCTCCAACAATGACCCAAGCTATCTCGTTCAGTCAAAAACTGCTTAAGTTTCCTACCGGAATTTCTGTTACACTCTTAAAAAAAAATGAAGGTTCTTTATTGGAATCTATGGATCCACAAAGAACCTTTGGAACCGCAAAAGGTTCTTTATAGTGGAAAGAAATTCTTTAGATTGTTAAAATGTTCTTCACATGAATAAAAAAAATGGTTCTTTCAAGAACTGATCACTAAAAGGTTTTTTTAAGATTATTAAAATGTTCTTTTAAGAACCGATCACGGAAAGGTTCTTTGAGGAAGCAAAAATGGTTCTTCTATGGCATCAACCCCCATTTGTAACTTTTAGTTTTAAGAGTGTATAATCAAAGAATCCTAATGGAACTTTTGACTGAATTCCAAAATAGCGCAAAAAATAAAATAAATAGTAGAGCTTTTAGAAAGCATAGTTCGAGTTGAACTAATAAAGTTCCCGATAACATAAACATCTCTGTAGGACATCACAAAGACTTTTAAGAAATCCTTCAGGCTTTTAAAACTGTAGTTCTGACCAAGTACCCAGACTTCCATACGCAAGCTGAACTCTAAAAACCTAAAAAGAACAACTAATCCAGCAGGATCTAGATCTGGATCTAGAAACTCCAGTAGAAATCCTAAGAACATGTAACCATATCCTCTTGTTTTTTTCTCTTCACGAAAGACACGAACACTCCTGTGGCAACATCTCATGGGTTCAATTAATCAGGAGATCCAAACAGAAAACTCTTTCAGTTTATGGGTCACTCCACAGAACATCGTGTACCACTTTTTATGGTCCTCAAAAGAGAAGCTTCAGGTCTAACATCTCACACCTCCCCAAAACTCCCTCAAGATGAACTACAGCTCAGGCCATGCATGTTTCATTAAAGGCCACACAGATGTGATTGTTCACTCTCGGAGGAGGTTTCAGAGGAACCTATGATTTATAATACCTTGACTCATACTTTTAATTTACTTAGCATATCTTTTTTTTTCTTTTTCTTTCTCTGGAATTTCAATTAGGTCTACATGCCGCATTGCTGTGGGTATTTGAATAAACTTGTACTTGACTTGACCGAAGCAAAGTCTAATTAATATTCAAGGAGTCCAAGTTGATGCAATTGATATTCAGCTCGTGTTTTACCTAAATGATAGACGTGCCTCGTGAAGTTCACTTAGCCGCCTACAAATATGCACTGCAATCTAGTACAGATAAAAAGACAGACCCCTTTCTCGGTCTCCTTTTACAGACTATTATGGCAGTGTTATTTTACAGGCCTCCTCAGCCCTTACTGTACTTGGGTTTCTGGAAAAGGAGGGTGGGTTGATTCATTCATATAAAAACACGAGTATCCTTTAGTTCAGTGGTAACGCACTGGAACATTTTGTTTCTAAGCTTTGCATTTGCTAACACAATGACTGGAAAGTCTGGGTAAACTCGCATCAAACTGTAATAAATCCAGATTAAATCCAGATTCGCAACTAAACTTCGCGTTGGCTGATAGTTTCATGCGCATCTATGTCTAAACTACTTATGCATTCGGAAAAGAAGTGAATCATGTGAAGTTTCCGAACCATGCAAACACTACACACACGCAAGTTACTGTGTAACAAATTTGCACGCTCATGGACGGATAGATGCGTTCTTACCTTCAGCGATCAAAGTGAACGCTAGGAAAACACTCTCGGCGCTTGTAAGTTTGCGCTCGTGCCTTCTCGTCCATAAACCCATGGTTGAAGTCGATAAAAGCGACGGGTATAAATGAAAGGCTCAAAAGTTCATGTATGTACAGATACTGCAATTGTGGGTTGCCGTATAAACGCTAAAATCCAGTTCCTCGGTTCCTCAGAGCGAGTGTTTCAGGAGTGCATGCTCGTTAGTGTGGAGCTGTGGGTTTGGTTGGATGTGTCAGGCGCTCCATGCTGAATCCAGCAGAAATCTCCTCGAAATGGAGACAAAGAGCCCCTCTGAGCGTGTGTTTGAGGCAGTGCTGGGGGTTTGTGTGAGCGCAGGAGTCGTGTTTCTCTCTCCAGTGGGAGTGGATGGGTGGGAGGGCTCTACCGGGCTGCAGGAAGGTAAGTGGAGACCAGTGACACCAGTCCCTAACGAGTTACTTTCACTCAGTTCACATGACCGAATGCGTTAATATTATATTCAGCATTATTTAAAATAGCCGCATAAGTAGCACAATTGTTCAAAAGAATAGCACCTGGTCTCAGATATCATTTGTTCTTCATCATGGCTGCCCTCTATTGGCCAGATCCATTGGTTTGCTGCAGACGTGCACTCGCAGGTTCACGTGCACCCGCATCAGTGGCATTGTAATTTAGTTCATTGTAATTTTGTTTATTACTTGTCTTTTTCCTTAAAATTGTCTTTATAAGTCACCCGGCTACTGAAAGGGAATTTTACCATATATGGCATATAAGAAATACCATATGAGAAAAAAATAATGAATGTAATCAAACGTACAATTAAATGAAAAAAATAAAGAATGTTGATAACAAAACAGCTCACAATGTTTCCATCGATGCGAATTTAACTTATGCGCAAAATTGGAATATCGCAAAAAAACATTTGCGAATTAAAGCACCGTTTCCATCCAATGAGTCAAAGAGAACAAAATCATCACTTGCCTATCTATCTATCTATCTATCTATCTATCTATCTATCTATCTATCTATCTATCATCTATCTATCTATCTATCTATCTATCTGTCTGTCTAATATTCATAATCTCTATCTATCTATCTATCTATCTATCTAATATTCATAATCTCTTTCTATCTATCTATATATCTATCTATCTAATATTCATAATCTCTTTCTATCTATCTATCTATCTATCTATCTATCTATCTATCTATCTATCTATCTATCTATCTATCTATCTATCTAATATTCCTAATCTCTATCTATCTATCTATCTATCTATCTATCTATCTATCTATCTATCTATCTATCTAATATTCCTAATCTCTATCTATCTATCTATCTATCTATCTATCTATCTATCTATCTATCTATCTATCTATCTATCTATCTAATATTCCTAATCTCTATCTATCTATCTATCTATCTATCTATCTATCTATCTATCTATCTATCTATCTATCTATCTATCTAATATTCCTAATCTCTATCTATCTATCTATCTATCTATCTATCTATCTATCTATCTATCTATCTATCTATCTATCTATCTAATATTCCTAATCTATCTATCTATCTATCTAATATTCCTAATCTATCTATCTAATATTCCTAATCTATCTATATAACATTCCTAATCTATCTATCTTCCATATCTAATATTCCTAATCTATCTATATACGGGCATTGGCGGGATGGACGACCCGGCATCCTGGCCCGACGGCCGTAACTACGGGTGCAGCTTTCACCTGACTCTGGATCCCGCAGCTCTCGCATCTCTGGCGGCGCGACGTCCCTCAACCTCAAAATGTTTCCATCGATTTGAATTTAACTTGTGCGCAAAATTGGAATATCGCATAAAACATTTGCGAATTAAAGCACCATTTCCATCCAATGAGTCAAGAGAACAAAATCGTCACTTCCTGATGAAATGGCACTAAATATCACTAAGAAAAGTAGGAGAAGCCACTGAATATAATAATTTTCATATATGATAAATTACTTGCGCCTGAGAGCGAGCAGACGAAGCACAATAAATGCTGTCATTGCTTTCGGAGGTGAATGTCTGAGTTTGGGAACACAGTCGTGTAAGACAGACATACTTTGACGACAGACTTTGCTTGGGCATTTCAGAATGACAAAAAACAACATTTCAGATGCTGTGCAATGAGATCGGTCCGCTGGTTAGTCAAGTTATCCCATCGTGCAAAGTCACATGACTTTTTTGATGCACATTGAGGAATTTATTCTGTAAATGTGTTTCCATTATTGTTTATGCTGCGCATTTTTATCCTACTCAACTGTGCGCATACGTTTTTTTATGCACATTTTTAGAATTTATGCACATCTTAGTGTTTCCATCCAGTGTTTTTTATGCAACATTTCAAAATGCACATAAAAATAGGTGGATGAAAACATACTGACTTCCATACTACGGAAGTCAATGGCCACGGTCAACAGTTTGGTTTTTATTTTTGGGTGAACATCCCTTCAAGTATCTCTTTAATTTCAAGCATTTGCAATAAACCTGCTGATTTTAAAATTGGGATTTCCAAGTTATGGGAATGTAATAAAAAGCCTTCCTTCATTGAGCCCCATTTCTGTCTTTCTGGAAATGTTTGTACACAAACAAGTGCACTTGTTTAAAGTTGCAATGACATTGAAGTAGCAACAGATCTTCTCTTCCATATTGTGACGTAAATCCAAGAGGAACAAGTGTGTGTGCTCTATGCTTTAGTTGTTGACTGGATTTTTAAATGTGGCTGTTGCAGACAAAAGTGGATGCAGATGAACGCAAGTTTCAAGATTTAAGTGGACTAAATGGCCTTGTCCCGAATGACACCCTAAGCCCATGCAGTCTTCCTCTGAGTGCACACTTTTGTGACGTAATGGCACTTTGACTCCTGGTGGAGTTTGCGGTGGCCATTGTAAAGCTGCATGTTTACATGAAGGCTGTGTCCAAAAGCTTAGGCAGCTGACTTGTTTCCTCGCTGCTCTATCAGACAGTGACTTGCAAGCAATCATTGTGCATGAAGATACCTCCCGAAACAGATTTCGGATGGGCTTCTGAGGCAGCATAATAGTTTAATGATCTACAACAAAGTGAATATTTATTACTACAATACTGATTTCCTGCGAGATTACATCGTAAGTGGAAAAAGTTGGCCACAAATGGCCAAAACTTTACACACAAACTGACCATCAAACGCAACTTTCAGACACCGTCTTTCAACCTTCGTCTTTATTTTTTCAGCTTCCATCATTGGAATATCATTGGTGTATTTATCATGAGATGAAGGTAGCTCAGTAGACAGGATGCAACACGATCACTGGATTCGGACGTGCCAGAGGCAGCACTTTCCAGTTTTCGGACGTAGGCGAAGTGTGCTATTTGGGACAGAGCCAATGAATGGAGAAGTCTGTACGCATACTGTATGTCTTCAGAGTCTGTCGGTTTCAGTCCATCCAGCATATGTTGTGATATGGAAGCTGGTATGCTAGCGTCCCTATTGGCTTCATAACTTAACTAACAAGCCTCCATTCATCGACTAATTCCATCAGAATGATGGAACTAGTTGATAACCAGAATTTTTTTTCCATCATGGCTATGCTGGTCCCAGTGTGATGGTACCTAAAAAGATATTCAGCTGTTTTTTTTTGAGCAGGTATTTTTAGGCAGAGCACCATGGGAATTAGTTTGCTGGATCATTAGGTGAGAGAATAAGCTAAGTTAGCACTTTCAGTGTGAGATTGGTGTCACGTTTGGGATTGTTTGGAGATTGAAAACAGGCGCTCCCGGTTCTGCAGCTTCACCCATGCAGTGTTTGTCAAATGTGGTTGCCAAGACTGATCCTGCTAATTTAGACGGCTTACCTTAAACCATAGATTTTAGTCTACACTACCTAGGGTACCTTGAATTAATGGAGCCCAATTATTCTTCTAACAGCTCACTATTGTACCAGTGAAGCTGATAGTCAACTACGATCATCCACTTCCTCATCCTTGACGAGTGAAAGCTTACTGTAGACTCGAGCTATCCAGACATCACTCACAATGTATAAATCCTAGTAATTTTACTGCAGGTAGTGCTCAGAAAAAAATAAAATAAAATAAAATAAATAAATATATATATATATATATGTGTGTGTGTGTGTGTGTGTAATTTACTGAAAGCTTTAGCCATTATATTTCTACTAAAGATGTTATTCTGGATTCTCTTATTAAAAAGTTGGTCAAGACAAATTTTAGGTTGGCTTGAGAAAGCCTAGCCTGAGAGTTTAAAGCAGTTGTAAAAGCCTGAAGTTTGAACATTTAGATAGATTAAATAGATGTTGATAACATGTTTCTAACATGATTAGCCTGTTACTAGCATATTGCTGGCATGATTAGCATTTTACTAGCATGTTGCAAAGCATGATTAACAAGTAACTTGTTAACCTCTGCAGAGAAGCTTTCAGCAAACACCAAAATGGTTACACTGATTTTACATTTACATTTAGTTATTTAGCAGACGCTTTTATCCAAAGCGACTTACAAATGAGGAATGATTGATTACAATAAATGAATGTTGCGGCTGGAGAAAACTAGGGCCCGATGTAATGTGTTAAAGGAATTTTCTGTACTTATTTTTCAGTTGTTATACCCAAATTTTGAATTATGTATTGCATTGTGAGGAATTGTCCATAAACAGAAGTCCTGGCAGAAATTTACTAGGACTTCTTCCGTTTTTCCACTGATTTATTATTTATTTATTTATTTTTTGTGCAGTCATCCATTAGACCAGATGTTTTCAAAATGTTTGATGCCAATTAGACCCCCAAATATTTAATAGTCTCATTTATACAGTGTAAAAATAAAGACGTCATATAAGACAGCATGTTTGCAAAATTAAATAATTGCCGTTTATATTGTTACTGAAGCCAAAGCAAAAATATAAAAATTAATAAAAAAATTAAAATAAATAAAAATTAAAATACTGACTTTGTATCAAGTGTGTATTTATTAGTTAACTAAATTATTAGTTCATTAGTTAAAACCATTAAAAACATTGTTACCTGAATTAAATATCTTTTTAACTGATTTATTTATTTTTTATGCACCGTTAACTCTGACAGCTCTAAAAATAATGTAAAAAAAAAAACCCTCAAAATTTCCACTGATTCCCTAAAACCCTTTCACACCCCGTGCCACACACGATCTGGAGTTATTTAATTTGCAACCACCTGCCTGCTCCTCGGGCCTGTCCCAAATGGCATCAGGATAATTGGTTATTGTCCCACCACACCCAGATGCCCTCTAGTCTTGCAATTAACCCGTCAGAGTGGCATCACAATTGTGTGTTCAATGGATTTTTATCTTGTTTAATAAAATGTAGACAAAAACTCATAAAACAGTTTTGAAATACGTGATGTGATGTGATTACATGCATCTGAAATCACCTATTTTCTGAGTAGGTACTTATTTTGAATAAGTAACTATTTTAGCGACCATAAAAAAACTATGTTCTAATCTATGAATGTGTGCATTATAAATGTAATCTGGATGTACTACATTTATCATGTTGTTATTGTCATATGACCGACGGCATTACGGTGTAAATCTGTGGTGAAAACGGTATTGCAGCGCTCCATAATTAAGAGTCGAGTAAAGCAGCGTAGCAAATTAGATGAAGTATAAATTATTTTGCTCATGCTTATTACAAGTTCTGGCTTTAGAGATCCTCATTTATTTAGTTATCCATCATTTATTTAAACACCATTTGTTTTCTTATTTGTATACATTTATTAAACTTTTTCAATTCTTTGCAAAGCACGTTAAGCTATTGTTTATATGCCAAGTATTCTTTAAATAAAGTTTATTTGTATTATTACAGACTTGAGGGGGACTGTGCAAGTTTTAAAACACTTCGGCAAGGCAAACATCAATTAAAAGTACAACCTACGCCATCAATGTCACAAAAGCTATTAATCAAAACAGTGCTTTAAAGAGTTGCGCTGATGTTTTACATACGTTTGTACAATATTACATGAAACACAACAATAAAATACACTGATAAGTAAATGCAGTTACATCCTTGAGACCAAATAGCGCTCATATACAATACTGCTGCAAAGGGATATTTTGCCAGGTGGTTCCATTCATTTGAAGAAAAAGCTGTGTTTAGATATACTAGACTTGCAGATTCCATCTAAAGAAAAGAGATCAACAAGCATACCCGTAAAAAACCATACTACTGCCATACTTGTGGCAAATGACTGATTTAAACTGAAAATACACTACTAATATCTAACAGGTAAGAATTTCATTGGCCCATAAGATAAAAATGTAGAAGATTCTGAGTTTTAGAAATAGAAAAGCTCTTGCTGATGATTGTCTGATAAATGGTTTGATAGTGTTACACAAAGTACAAAAAATATTTTAAATTTACAAAAGTTTTCCAACACAACATTTCAATGACTGCTTAAAATTACAACTGTAAATATACAGTTACTGTAAGTATCGAATCTTAATACCAGCTGCAAATCTGAACTGAACCTGTTTTTCTATCAACATATAAAGCAAATAACAAACTACAAATACCATTATTGAAAGATTTACGGTTTACAGTTGTGAATATCGTAATATCCGAGTCATTGCCGACACCATGTTAGAACACTATGGAAAACCTAGAAAAACCATTTTCTGCACTAAAACAAATTGAGCAATGAAAGTGAATTCAAGTAGTGTATAATATTTAAATCAAGCAGGAAACATAGTATGAAGATGATTCATTATTCTTCCTATCCGAGTTAAAAAAATAATGCCAAGGTGAAGTCACCCACTGATATCTCTTCCATGTGTTGACCCTGAAATCAACAGCAGGCTATATACATTGTTATCTATATCTATTGTGCAATAAACTGTAGTTTCTTTACTCACTGATTAAAAACAAATGCATCACACTCACAACAATACAAAAGGATAAATGGGTTTTGATTGTGACAAGCTCCGCCCCTTCTCTTCGAGACATTGAGCTACTCAAACGTCTCTACTGGCTTAACAGGCGAGCTGAGAAACGTTCACGCTCCACGGCGAATAAACCAGATCTCATTTCTGCGTTGGGGCACGCCGGGATTCTCATACGCGGCTACCATGTAGCGGTCTTGGAGAACATCCTCAGAGCTGCCCAGAAGCTCCCAAAGGATGCTGATCTGACGAGAGATGGTCTCCTCTGTTGTGGTGCCATAAAACACCCTAGAACGGAAGAAAAGTTCAACTTTAGTCATTCTAGAACATGCATACAGGTCTAAAGGTTGAGCTCCAAGGGTCTAGTTTGGAAGGGTGGTCGTGTACCTGGTTATGACCGGGATGGCGTCCCTGTGAACGATTCTGATATCAGGATCGGATGGTTCAGGTGGTCTGGCCTGGAACTCAGCGGGCAGATAATATGCAGTCAACACATCCTTCATGAAGTTAGTGCCGTTGTCTGCCATCCTAATCTCATTCACAACAGGTACTGACATGCCAAGGTACCGTCCTGGAGACACAGAGCCTAAACTGAGCACACTGGGAAACATTTTACCTGAATTTGATTCAACTAACTGTACAGCTTAAGGTGTGGTGACGTTAGCAAAATTACTGTGTGAATCCTGCTGTGTGAATGAGTTCAGACTGAAAAATACATCAGCGATGACCTACAGCCAATGAGAGATCAAGATACAGGGCAGCGGGAAGTTAGGGGAGGACTTCTTTTTTTTTTTTACAAAGCGATTAACGTTAGCCATTTACAAACAACGTGCCTAGAATATACAGAACAGGCTACATGAAGGTGAAGAAGGGGCTAGGGTTTTTCCTGTAAATAATATTCTTCTATAATGGACGAAAGATTTATTGCATTTTTTCTTTTTCATCACTTTGAGGGCTTTTATAGGCTATAAGAAATAAACTCATTATAAAATGCACATCACGTCGGTTTCACTTTCAAGTAGGCTACTTAGATTTGTGTATATAAAAATTTCCCAGCAGAAGTATGTTTGTGAACAAGTCATCTTTGTTAATTATTGTGTGTTCGGGGGGAGGACTTATAGACCATAATGATTCAACTAACTGTACAGCATAAGGTGTGATATTAGCAAAATGTATGCGAATCTGGACTCAAAGTGGTTTCAAATCTGTTTTTTGGTCCACTTTAGCACATTCATTTTAATTTACATTTTTTGTGTTCAGTTCACCTGATTTTGATTCAACTAACTGTACAGCGTAAGGTGTGGTGATATTAGCAAAATTTCTGCGAATCTGGACTCAAAGTGGTTTCAAATCTGTTTTTTGGTCCACTTTAGTCAGTTTTTTTAGCCCGTTCATTTAAATGTACATTTTTGTGTTCAGTTCACCTGATTTAGATTCAACTAACTGTACAGCGTGGTGTGGTGATATTAGTAAAATTTCTGCGAATCTGGACTCAAAGTGGTTTCAAATCTGTTTTTGGTCCACTTTAGTCAGTTTTTTTAGCCCGTTCATTTAAATGTACATTTTTTGTGTTCAGTTCACCTGATTTAGATTCAACTAACTGTACAGCGTAAGGTGTGGTGATATTAGTAAAATTTCTGCGAATCTGGACTCAAAGTGGTTTCAAATCTGTTTTTTGGTCCACTTTAGTCAGTTTTTAGCCCGTTCATTTAAATGTACATTTTTGTGTTCAGTTCACCTGATTTTGATTCAACTAACTGTACAGCGTAAGGTGTGGTGATATTAGTAAAATTTCTGCGAATCTGGACTCAAAGTGGTTTCAAATCTGTTTTTGGTCCACTTTAGTCAGTTTTTAGCCCGTTCATTTAAATGTACATTTTTGTGTTCAGTTCACCTGATTTAGATTCAACTAACTGTACAGCGTGGTGTGGTGATATTAGTAAAATTTCTGCGAATCTGGACTCAAAGTGGTTTCAAATCTGTTTTTGGTCCACTTTAGTCATAGTTTTTAGCCCGTTCATTTAAATGTACATTTTTGTGTTCAGTTCACCTGATTTAGATTCAACTAACTGTACAGCGTAAGGTGTGGTGATATTAGCAAAATTTCTGCGAATCTGGACTCAAAGTGGTTTCAAATCTGTTTTTGGTCCACTTTAGTCATAATTTTTAGCCCGTTCATTTAAATGTACATTTTTGTGTTCAGTTCACCTGATTTAGATTCAACTAACTGTACAGCGTAAGGTGTGGTGATATTAGCAAAATGTCTGCGAATCTGGACTCAAAGTGGTTTCAAATCTGTTTTTGGTCCACTTTAGTCAGTTTTTTAGCCCGTTCATTTAAATGTACATTTTTGTGTTCAGTTCACCTGATTTAGATTCAACTAACTGTACAGCGTAAGGTGTGGTGATATTAGTAAAATTTCTGAATCTGGACTCAAAGTGGTTTCAAATCTGTTTTTGGTCCACTTTAGTCAGTTTTTTAGCCCGTTCATTTAAATGTACATTTTTGTGTTCAGTTCACCTGATTTTGATTCAACTAACTGTACAGCGTAAGGTGTGGTGATATTAGTAAAATTTCTGCGAATCTGGACTCAAAGTGGTTTCAAATCTGTTTTTTGGTCCACTTTAGTCAGTTTTTTAGCCCGTTCATTTAAATGTACATTTTTGTGTTCAGTTCACCTGATTTTGATTCAACTAACTGTACAGCGTAAGGTGTGGTGATATTAGTAAAATTTCTGCGAATCTGGACTCAAAGTGGTTTCAAATCTGTTTTTTGGTCCACTTTAGTCAGTTTTTTTAGCCCGTTCATTTAAATGTACATTTTTTGTGTTCAGTTCACCTGATTTAGATTCAACTAACTGTACAGCGTAAGGTGTGGTGATATTAGTAAAATTTCTGCGAATCTGGACTCAAAGTGGTTTCAAATCTGTTTTTTGGTCCACTTTAGTCATAGTTTTTAGCCCGTTCATTTAAATGTACATTTTTTGTGTTCAGTTCACCTGATTTAGATTCAACTAACTGTACAGCGTAAGGTGTGGTGATATTAGTAAAATTTCTGAATCTGGACTCAAAGTGGTTTCAAATCTGTTTTTGGTCCACTTTAGTCATAATTTTTAGCCCGTTCATTTAAATGTACATTTTTTGTGTTCAGTTCACCTGATTTAGATTCAACTAACTGTACAGCGTAAGGTGTGGTGATATTAGCAAAATGTCTGCGAATCTGGACTCAAAGTGGTTTCAAATCTGTTTTTTGGTCCACTTTAGCACATTCATTTTAATGTACATTTTTTGTGTTCAGTTCACCTGATTTTGATTCAACTAACTGTACAGCGCAAGGTGTGATATTAGCAAAATTTCTGTGAATCTGGACTCAAAGTGGTTTCAAATCTGTTTTTTGGTCCACTTTAGCATGTTCAGTTCACCTGATTTTGATTCAACGAATTGTACAGCGTAAGAAACGTCTGTTCCATGACTGCGTAAGCTTGTTGGGTGGGTATGAAATTCCACAGAAAAAGCTAATTGTTTTATGGCTGCAACAAATGCACGTGTAGGCTATAGCTATCACTGTAATTATTATATATTTACAAGAGTGAACTGTAAGATACACTTTAAAGTTAAGACCAGTTTTCAACAAAAAAAACCCAGAAAACTAAATTGTAACAAACAATAAAAGGCAAGGGTTTCAAAGCACCGACTTGAAATAGTTTGGTGGTTAAAGATTACCTGTTGAATTCTCCTTGCAGATGAAGCGCATGAGTTTCATAAAAGCATTGGAGATGCTTTGCTCATAAAGCATGTCTGCTTTATTGACACATGCCCATTTTCCTGGAGGATACACTCTCTCCTCGTACAAGACCTCGCCAAGCTGCACAAACACAAACAGACGCTCATCAACACAATTACATTTAAACAAATCTTTTTTGTAAAAATCATTCAATAACAACTAAATATGTCAATGCTTCTTAAGTACTAGTCAAAATGCTAGAAGTACAAAAATAATGTGCACTGTTAGGTCAAATTCTGATTATACTTATTCAAAAAATCCGGCTTTTGTTTTAAAAAAAAAAAGAATTAATTAAGAAACTAGGATGGTTTGAAAATGATTTCAGCTCAACCAATTAAAAATCTGTCAGGGTTGACAACTGATGGTGTTGATAAAGTAACCATATTTTGCATATCACACATGTAAAAACTCTTTTTTTCAGAACAGAGTAATCTTTCCTTTTTAATGATATTTATATTTCTGTTTTCAAGTTGTGGCCTGATGGTTTAAGAGGTACAGTAGTAGCTGATAATGTCATAATTATGATAAAATACAGAAAAAATAAAATGAAATCGGAGTGCATATAGCCTGCCATGTTGGCAGAGGCATTTACACTAACTCTGGCCACCGACGTGTGATTAGGATAGTCAACATTACAAAATATGCTAGCTATATGCTTACAATATGCTTAAAACAGCACCAGTGGCGTAGCGGTTAAAGCGCGCGCAGCAGTCTTTTTAACGCAATCGATCCAAGTTGGAATCTGCCTTTTGCCCAACTTTTTTCTCCCTTTTAAAATTTCACATCACATTGGAAAAAGCATTTATTTTCCATAAAAATAAAGGAAATAATCAAAAAGTTCAAAATAAAGTATCGGGTAGGGTTAGGATAGGTGTAGGGAGGGCTTTAATGTCCCAATACGTTGGCATCCATTTAATAATTTGAATTAAAATGATCATTTACAATCAATATGTTATTATATCCTACTGTTTTATGATGTACTACAATAATGAGGTGCAGATCATTCCCAATATTTACAATAAGCAGTATAAATATAGAAAATCCTGCTATTTTAACAGTATAAATTGCATCTATCGTTATTTTCACTTAATAGCATCTATTGCTAAGAAAATACTGCTATTTTCACTTAGTGTAGCCTACATAGCATCTACTTGCTATTTACAATTAGTGCAAATAGCCAAATGAAAACTGTAAAGTTGTTCTAGTGAAATGATCAACTATGATTCATTTCAAAGTGGAAGTGTTGCCGTTTTCCTAATTGTAGACAAGTTTTGCCCCATGTTTCAAGATCCAGTGATTACAAATTAACAAAGCATCACAAATGGGCTGATTTTACCTTCTCGTGTCTGGAGATGGTGACAAAAGGCACTTGCTCTTGTTCTGAGGTCTGGTTCCTCCTCGTCATCTCCTCAATGGGTCCTCTCATCTCTACACAAAAACCAGAGTCACTTCACTGCTGATCTGAAAGCAGCTTGATCGATAAGGTTTACACTGAACTAGATCAGCCAGGGTCATTTCTTCTCCCACTCAGTTTCCATGGAGATGTCTCTCAGTCTTACCTCTGGGAACAGACACCTGGTGTGTCCTTCCCACCGCCTGCCAGTGGGCGTACATTCGGTCCTGCTCCTCCTCATCCATTGGCTCGGAGCTGTCGGTAATGTCATCGTCCACCTGCTCATCATCCAGTCCGTCCAGGTCCTCGATGGAGATCAGAGCCATTCTGACAAATGTCACAGCGAGGGACTGTGGAGCTGCAAGTCAATCAGGAAGCTCTTAAAACAGAACGCAAATGAGAAAATTAGCTCAATTATTTACTAGAGCAATGGTTTTTATTGTCTACTAACAGGGTATCGGCATTCACTATTAAATCATCAATCTGCTAGTCTTGATTTGCTCTCAGTGTCCAATTTATTGATGAAAGAGTCTGTCTGAATTACAAAATGCATTTTGTGAAAGTAATATGATTTTGTGCATTTAAATAAATATATACAATATTTCTTAAAAAAAAAAAAAAAAAAATATATATATATATATATATATTAGTCGTCCATGTAATTAGGTGGCTCCTAAAATAGATATAAAAAAAGTTTATATCTTTAAAAAAAAAAAATTCATACTTTCATACAATTTCAGAATTGTGATAAAATTATGATAGTGAAAAAAAAAAAAAAAAGCAATTACTTTTTTTTTAAAATTATTATTCTGTTGTGAAAACAGTATAATAAAAAAGCATTTCCAGGCTGTTGGTGTGGTCAAAATACAAAAACAAAAAAAATGTTTTTAAAAAATATCTTAAGTAAATATTATTTATATGAATTAAACAGTCTAACAAAACAACCTGCTTATTAATAATAACATATTAATATTTCCCCCCCCCTTTCCATCATCACTGGGGGAAACTAGCAGTCATAAAAGCTGGCATTGTAAAAGCACCAGCAGGGCACGAAGCTTGTGCATGATCAGTCTTAATTACTGATAGCACCACTAGGAAGTGCCAACAAGGTTTCTATCGTTTTGACCCATAACACATGCATATATACATACATACAGCTCCCTAAAACTTAAAATCCATTTCACAGGACCCACGCAGGTGTATTAGTGCATAAGCACAGCATGTTTTAATAATAAAAACGAGCAATCTCAAAGTTGAAACGATCAGCAATCATAGAAACAGGAAGCATAAATAAGAAATAGACAGAAGGCCTCATGGAAAGCTTCTCGATGTGACTGTGTTATTGCGCAAAGCCATCTCATCGTTACAAACTGCAGTGAGATTGTTGCATGTTCATAACATAAAACACGACTGATGTGAACGCATGAACTGAGACTGATGCTAATGCAAAAGCGCTTGACTGCAGATGGACGAAAGACTGAGAGATGCAGCAGTGGATTTGCAGACGAACCTCACTATATGATTTTTCAATGCACTTTATTATAAACATTTAGCGCCCAGTAAACGGAAATGCGGAAAACATGACTTTAATAACGCCCAGCGCAAATTTTACACACGCCAAACAATTCAGTTATGTAATATCGATGGTTTGGGCTGTGACTTAATATTTAAAACAACGTATTATTATGATAATTAATAATGACCTACTTACCAGCAGACACAACAAACGCACCACACAGCTTAAAGCGCTGGGGATCGCACAGTGTCGCACTGCGCATGCGCGGAGGAGTGCTCTAGCATGCGCTGCTCCGCATGTTTACAAACACCATTTTAGTATATGTTTTGCGGCGTCCATAAGATATATCTTCTGTTTTTGAGGAAACGCGCATACAATGTTACAACTCACTTGAAAACACTTTTAAATAGTTGTCGAGTCAAATCAAACTTATATGTGTGTCAACCATAGACTGTAAAAAAAAAGGTGTCAACACAAATGCCAAAAATGTTAAGAGCGGCCCACACCTGTTAGCCAATCGGAAGCATTCTCTGCTTGTCAAACACGCGCGTCCGTGAATACTGACATCGGATTGGCTGATATGTAGGCGGGATTTTAGAGAAAGGGGTGTGGCTAAAGTTAGCAATATGGTAGAAATAATTTAAAGCAACTTAAATGCTGATGTTGGTATTTTCTGCATTTAGTTTCTTCCTCAAAATAGGTTTAGATATAAATAAATTGACAGTATATATATATATATATATATATATATATATATATATTTAAATTAGGTAAATCATGTACAGGCTGTATTCCTATTATATAAAAGCTGTTTGATTCTGCATAGTGGGTTGATTAATGAGGCAGATATTAAGATCACAAGACCACCTGAATGAGGTAACCTGTATCGAATTATTGAATCACTTGAAATCTGATTACATTCGTAATATTTATAGTTTTTTTTTTTTATAAATGTATTTAATTGGTCCATTATAGTTTTAGTAAAGACTTTTTTTTACATTTCCGGGTTCCTCAGCAGGAAGTCGTCATGGTTGGGTAAAGGTTGAAAGCAGTGAATGGGAGAGTATCACAAATATATTTTTTGCATTCCCATTTGCTCAAATAGCAAAAGAAAAACTCCACGGTAGTGCTTTCACAACTTTAAAAAAATAAAATAAAATAAAATAAAGGAAAACAACTGAGAGAGACTTATAACGGCAGTCAGAAGAGAGAACGCCCTCCCAGCATTAGAAACATCCTCACATTAGCGCTAACTAGTTTTTTTGTAATTTGATGCAAAGGTGATATAATGCAAAGTATAGTATTATAAATGTGCATACATTTTCTAAATTAAACGTAAAATATAAAAACTTTCAAGGATTTACGATGCTGATGACCATTGAGATGCGTCATCACAGTCTTGTGGAAAGGGTCCATTCTGTCTCTGTCTCTAATGAGAGGGAAGATGCTTAAAACACAACACGACAAAGTGCTATCTCTTGTGTTCTTTTACACAACACCGTTTTTAACTGAAAACAGAAAACTTTTTTATGCGTTTTGGCTGTTTATTTACGTGTCAGCTGTGTTTTGCGGGTCTCAAAATGGCAACCTTTGAGAACGGGGTTTTCGAAATGCAAGTTTTTTTTGGTTTTTTTTTTAAACGATAGCATTGTTTTCTATGTGTAAACTACGAAAACATGAATTCATGAAAATTGTGACGTCACGCACATACATATTACGTGTTCAGACTATAGGTATGTGCACAGATGCATAGCGTTTCTTTACAAAATGAACTACTGGCCTGGCATTAATATTACAGCATTTTAAAGGCTGGAATACACTACACGACTTTTAAAATGTTTACAGATTTTTAAAACACTAGGCATCACACTTACCGACTTTGTAAATAGTCACAAAGTAAAACTGGGCATCATACACTATACACAATTGAGGATCTCACACTAGCAGACTTTAAATTCCTTCCGATCACAACAAACTCACGCAGAAATGTGCACCTTATTGCTAGGAGACGTGACAAATGAAAACAATATGTGTTCTAAAATCAGCTGTTAATATCAAACATGTCTGATCTCCTCCGACTGGATGGAATCAAAGTCTGAAGCTAAAAAATCAGAGTATTTGATCATCATACACTATGTGATTTTCTATGGAATCAGTCAACTCAAATCTTCTCCAGACTGTAAATCAGCTGAAAATTGGTGCAAAAATCACGTAGTGTATTCCAGGCTTTAGTCGTTTTCAGGGATTCAGGTAAGCGGGCTGATTGTTTTGACAGCGTTGTCATTTGTACACAAAAACATTCAAAAATCCAAAGGAAAAACCTTTCCGTATTTAGTATATTGTGGTCGTGTAAACGTACCCTTTGTCAAGCTCACATTTTAATGTTCATTCGTCTCTAGTCAGTATGTTGTTGTTCTGTGTTTTATTGGACCCGATCTCATGCACCGCGTGCCCGAATACGCTCACTTCCATAGTAGGGTGAAAAACAGTATGTAAGCAGTAATGTAAGTAGAATTTGAGTAGTATGACCGAATTCACAGTATTCATAAAACAGTAGACGAAAAGTTCCCAGATCACTTACTACTTCCAGCGAGATTCTGAAGTGCACATCTAATGGACACTTTACAATCCCATAAAGCCACAACTGATGCCGGTTGGTCACATGTCAGCGGAGATCAGGACAACTAGATGAGCCCCAGAGACAGATCCCCTCCGAAGACCACGTCACCTAAGACGGCCATCGGGACAAGACCACGGGAACCAGATGAGTCCTCTGCACAATCTGACTTTGCTGCAGCGTAGAATTAAACTGCTGTGTTTTATTGGACCCGATCTCATGCCTTGCATGCCCAAATATGCCCACTTCCATAGTAGGGTGAAAAACAGTATGTAAGCAGTAATGTAAGTAGAATGTAAGTAGTATGACTGAATTCACTGTATTCATAAAACAGTAGACGAAAAGTTCGGGACAAGACCACGGGAACCAGATGAGTCCTCTGCACAATCTGACTTTGCTGCAGCGTAGAATTAAACTGCTGTTTCATCTGGCCACAGGAGAGCGACACACTTTTTCGACACACTAATTCCCCGTTTAATACTGTAAACCTGCTTTGACACAATCTGCACTGTAAAAAGCGCTTTAAAAATAATGATGACTTGACATGACAGTGAAAACATGGTGGATGTAGTATGTCCGAATTTCATTCATACTATATAGAGCGTACTTTTTCGTAAAGCAAGTTTCAAACCAAATATAGCACCTATTAGTATGCAAATTTGGTAAGCGACTGCTCTCTCACCCTGTTTCCAATATCCCACCTTTTAAATCTGAAGCATTAAATATGAGGTTACACTTATTATTTACTTATAACTTATTATTGCCTTAGATAAAGTCATATGTAATAAAGGATACTTTCAAGGCTCTACCCTTGCCCTGACCAGAACATGAGCAAAATTAAGTATTGACATAAAAAAAAAAAAAAAAATTTAAATGGACATTGCATGATTTCACTAAAAGTTTTTATTTCAATCAAGCCAAATCAGACAGTGAAAGTTCATTCAAGCATCTAGTTTTTGCCCAGCAAATGACTCTCAAAAAAGTGCTTTCAAAACATACTTGGATACTTAGACAAACAAGTCTAACCAGCAGGAGCCTGAGAAGTCCATGGACACTGGAGCATGAAATGATTAGAAACCACAGACCTTAGGAGAACTAGATTTTTCTATATAAATCAACTCCTCTTTACTAATGAAACAGGCTGCTCAATAACACATGTGGACTGTAAAGCTTGGTTCGTGTTGTACAAATATCAAACTGATAAACGTAATTTCCATATATTCAAATTCCATATTTACAGATTACATATATATTCCAAATTTTAATTAGCAATGAAAAAAATGACAATATGGTTGCTTTAAAACTTGAACAGAGTAAATAAATACATCACACAAAGTTACAGAAACACATGGGGGCAGAACCTATAAATTAGGACATATTCATCACATAATGAAGGAGCGACTGGAATAAAACGACTGCCGTGCATGGCTGATGAATCAGGTCATGAGCAACACAACACCTCTCTTGAGCTCTGAGTGAACAATGCTCGTGCACCGGGTTTCTTGTGGGTTTTTGTCACCGGAGGTCAAATTTCACTGCTAAATATGTGTCAAAAGGATATTTAATACCTGAGAGAATGAGCCAGGTGGATTTCTGGTCTTTCCCACTGGGGTTAAAATCACTCATTACATAATTCAGATCTGTACTACACACAAAGCCTCCCACAGCAGCCATCACATTCCAGTGTTTTCAGCATATAAAATATTGTAGTTGTGCCATATTAGGTTTCAAAAAGTAATGTTAAGGCAGTTGCTATCGGTTTTAAGAAAGGTTAAAATAGTTTTAAATGATTAGTTCACCCAAAAATTCAAATTGTCATCATTTACATCATTTATTGTACCTGAATGCTACCTGAAAGACTTAAATGTTCATTTCATGCATGTTTGTTTTATTATATTTATATGCACTTCTTGGTTCTTATTTTTAATAACAAACATAAAATAAGCAACAAAAAGAACTGCACTGTGATATATAGAGTTATTGTTAAATAAAAAGATTTTGGTCATATAACCCACCCCTATCCGTTTTTCTAAACTTGTGTGACTTTATTTGCAAATGCAGATGTTTAGCAAAATGTCCAAGCTGCTCTTTTACATACAATGAAAGCATATGGTGAACAGGGCTGTCAAAAAGGCACCATAAAAGTCTTCTTCCACACAGCAATTCATTTCTTCACCCTTAGTAAAAACATACATTTTGGTATGTAAGCTTGTGTCTGTCACGAAAATCTTAAAATTTTGTATTAATATTTTAGGTTTATATCTCATAATTCTGACTTTTTCTCAAAATTGCAAACTATATATAATTCACAACAACTTTTTGTCTTGTAATAGAGTGTATATCTCTCATTCTTTCTCGGAATTCTGAATTTACATCTCACAATTCTGTTTAGTTTTTTTTTGCCAAGGTTAATTGCAACTTTTTATCTCGAAATTCTGGCTTTTTTCTTGGAATTTTAAATTTTCTTTTAATGGCGAATTTTATCTCTCAACTCTGACTTTTCTCACAATTCTGAATTTACAAAAGTTGCAAAACCTGCACGTTTAGGCTACATCTTAAATTTCAGAGGGGTTTTTCCCGCCATGCATAATTTTTTTTCTCAAAATTCTGAATTTTTTTTCTTGGAATTCTGAATTTACATCTTGCAATTCTGACTTTTTTTCTCATCATTGTGAGATATAACCTAAGATTTGTGAGAAAAAAAGTCGCAAAAGCTGCATATTTACATCTTGCAGTTCAGAGTTTTTTTGTTTGTTTTTTTCCCGCCATGGGTAATTATGAATTTTTTTATCTTACATTTCTGACTTTTTATTCTCAGAATTGTGAGATATAAACTCTGATTTGCAAGAAGACAGTTGCAAGTAGCCCTTTTTTTTTATCTACTGGTGGAAACAAGCTTCCATATTTTGGTCTGTACAGTATGACAGGAAGAATTTAGTGCACAAGTAGGTTAGTTTTATGGAGCTTTTTGTTGTTTTTGGAGTTTGACGGCACCCATTTCCATTCACTTTTTATTTAACGGAAAAAGAGCTGTTAGTTAAATTTGTCTTTTGTGGTCTACATGAGAATGATTAAAAGACGAGTTTTCATTTCTGGATGAACTATTCCTTGACGAAAAATAACCATGCATGATTTATATGTGTAAACTCAGACGAAAAGCCAAAAGTGTTCATGATTAAAAGCACATTAACCACAGCCTCCTACAAATCTAGTGAGAAATGAGTCAGAACATGGATGCATTTTCATTGGTCTGTGCTTTTGTACAGCTCCACTGTGCTTGAGCTCAGAGGCCTGCTGTTTCTCAACGTCCTCGCTGCTCCCGAACCCTGTGACGAGACGACCGACACATCAGCATTACTCCATTAATCTCCTTTAAAACAAATCAAATTAAACCCTGAGCTCACACAACAGTGTCCCTATATCATCTCACCTGAAAAGAGTAGTCCTCATCTCCATTACTGTTCAGATAACCGAGGGACGCGGCTCTCTTCATGCTGTGTGGGATAAAAAACAACTCATTTACAAGAAAGAACAACACTCTACTGTACCAGGCGGTAAACCTGCTAAAGCTGGGTTCAAAGTTCATGAATCGCTGTGCTTGTGTGTCTCACTTTGTGTTGCGAGGTTCTGGTGGCATGGTTCCCTGGATTTTCTTCACCAGCATCTCGCTGCTTCTGCGCAGGACTTCCCTGAGTTTCCCGAAAGAGCCGCTTCTCCTGAGAGATCCGTCCTGAACACAAACATAGTGAATTATTAAAACTGTTGCTGTATGTTTTTCAACTCATGCCATTGGTTATAGGGTTAGTTCACCCAACAATGAAAATTCTGTCATTAATTACTCATCTTCATGTCGTTCCAAACCCGTAAGACCTTCGTTCATCTTCTGAACACATATTAAGATATTTTTGATGAAAGCTTTCTGACCCTCCATAGACAGCAAGGATCCTTACACGATCAAGCTACAGAAACGCAGTAAGGACATCGTTTACGTTCAGATCAAAGCGTAAACAACGTAAACAACGAATCCGCATACATACGTTGCATACGTTGTTTACGTATGCGACACTCTCCAAAATGGCGCTATAGGGTGATGCGGAGGAGACGAATTGTTGAATAAAGCCATTATTTTTGTTTTCTTTGCGCACAAAAAGTATTCTCAAAGCTTTGTAAAATTACGGTTGAACCGCTGATGTCACGTGGACTATTAACGATGTCCTTACTGCGTTTGACCCTTGCTGTCTATGGAGGGTCAGAAAGCTCTCGGATTTCATCAAAAATATCTTAATTTGTGTTCTGAAGATGAACGAAGGTCTTACGGGTTTGGAACGACATGAAGATGAGTAATTAATGACAGAATTTTCATTTTGGGGTGAACTATCCCTTTAAGCCAACGTTGCTGTGTTTGGGCTGGTTAGGATTCTCAAACAAACATTATAGTGTCTACTTCTCAGGGTCAACCTATAAAGAACTTGCGTATAGTTGTCTCTTTAAATTACAAGAGTATTTGATCGTTTAAAAATTAATATATATTTGGTGCCTTGCAGTGAGTTAGCACTGGAGATTTCAGTTTTAGAGCAATCAATAAAAATTCCTTTGAAACAATAAACTTTGAATACATATGCTGAATAGAGCGCTGAAGGAATTAGCAAGAGTTAGCATTTTAGCACTTCCTGACGTCAGTGGGTTTTTAAAATGGGTTTTTTGGTTAAATGCCTGAAACAAGTTTTGTGGACAACAGAAGCTCAAGAAAATTGTATGTTTTATTCTACAACATAAAACACAATAGTAATACCCAATCTTAATTTTTTTACAAATTTTATGTGTCTTGAAACTAGCAATTGCTAACAGGTGACAATAAGCGTCATCCCGCCAGACAGGTAAACTCGAGCTGTGTCTCATTTAGAAGGCTGCGCCCTCCGGAGGTCGAATGCTCTGTAGGATGTGTACACGGAGTGTCCTCAACCTAGAATTAAACGAGACGGCCTTCGTAGGACGGGCGGAAAAGGAAACAGGAAGTATCACGTTGCTATGCCAACACATTTAGAGCATCGTTGCGTTCTCACACTACGTAAACAAAGGAAAATTATTTCTAAATTTGGAAAGTTATTTGAAAAAAAAAGTTTTTACTTGTTTTATTTTGCTCAGTGTTCGAGGAGCTACAGCGTACGTACAACAGACATCAGTTAGAGAAGAAAAGGAGGAGGATATTGAGAACATAGTTTATCCGGTTTATCTGCGCTTGTGTGTACATCTGCCGTCGCAGGCATTTTTCAAATTAACGACGGTTGTTTACGGCGACGCAAAGAATTGTGGGTTATCTGTAGCAGCGAAGGACACACCTCATGCATCCTCCGAATTCCTGTGAAACAAGGTCACATTCGGAGCGTCCTACTTGCTTTTCTGAAATGAGACAGTTTCGATGACGTGTGCAGCCTTCGAATGCGACCTCCGGAGGGCGCAGCCTTCTAAATGAGACACAGCTTCACTCTTCACACACACTCTCACACCGTTTCAACTCAAACTTTTCAAATTGTAAATTTTTAAATATAGAAATTAAAGATTTGTCAGAAATGTAGTGATGGTGATGTTGAATTAACGTGACTGTGGTGTAGTTTTCTTATAGTTTGCTTATTATTATTGCTTTTTACTTAATTTAGTCTAAAATTGTGTTCATTTGTGGTTATTTTGATGAACAAAAAAATGTATGAATCATAAACTTTTGCTGGCCACAGAGTATCTGCAACAATACATGCAGTGTTGTGGGTAACACATCACAAGTAACACGAGTTGCTTTTTACTTCAAGTAACTAGTAAAGTAATGAATTACTTTTAAATTGACAAGAAAATATCTCAATTATTATTTCAAATAAGTAACGCAAGTTTTCCCATTCTTTCGCTGACAGATATCTTGTTGAGAGAAACCGGGAGAGAAGTGCAGAGACAGAGGCACTTCCTTCAGCCGGAGGCTTATTAATTTCACTTTTGGTGTGAAAGGGTCTTTAGAGGCGCCAAAAATATAACTTTTTTGTTTATTGTTATTAAAAAATAAATAAGCAAGCCCAGCTCAAGTGACAAAAAAGTAATGCAAAAAGTAACGTAATAAATTACCAAAGAGTAGTGCTGTCAAACGATTAATCGCATCCAAAATAACAGTTTTTGTTTACATAATATATGTGTATACTGTGTATATTTATTATGCATATATAAATGCACACACATGCATGTATATATTTAAGAAAAAAATGTTGTGTTTATATATTAAATATATTTACATATAAATATATACACATAAGTACATGTAAATATTTTCAAAATATATACATGCATGTGTGTGTGTATTTATATATACATAATAAATGTACACAGCACACACACATATATTATGTAAACAAAAACTTATATTTTGGATGCAGTTAATCGCGATTAATCGTTTGACAGCACTAATAAAAAGTAACGTAATTAGTTACTTTTTTTAAGGAATAACAGAATATTGTAATGCATTACACTTAAAAGTACACTGAATACAAAAGTCAGTGAAAAACCACGGTGATGCTAACTTATGGGTCAGCCTACTCAAGTACAGGATCACCGCAGCACTGCTGTCGGTAGATCTTGGAACTGACACAAAGGAGAATTCATACATCTGTTAATCTGCCAATTTAGCATGATTATTGGCCAGCAGGGTAACTGAGCAGCTAATAATATCCAAATCCAGCCAGGCCAATATATTAGCTCTCATATCCAATGTACGGTGGTAAACGTTAAAATACCTCATACTGGAAAAGATCTGGAGCATTGCAGTGTATCTCTGAGCCCAGCAGATGGCAGGACGTGTTTGTATTTGCAGAAACACCACGTCATGCTCTCAGGTTATGCAACTAAGGTTTACTAGGGTAACTATAGCATTACTGCTTTATTGCCAATGTGGAAATCCAATCCATATGACTGAGTTGGCATTAAATCCAATCTGAGCTACACGCTGCCGTTTTGGAGCTGTTCAGCTATGCAAACAGTCTATGCTAAATCCAGCATCATGATAAAATCCAAAGGTTTAGATGTATAACAGCACATATGCTCTTGAGACCTGAAATAACCCTTCAGTTTTACTTTAATCCATGCTCTGTGCTGTCATGGTGAAGAAAACCGAAGCAAATACAAGCTGTGTGACCACTGCCAGTGACAGAAACTAGGTCACCGTGTGGCGGAGAGAGTGCCTCCAATAAAACATTCACTCATAATTCACATTCAAGCACACAGACAGAGGCCAGGCCACTAATTCCAAGCCTTTATTGGGTTAGATGTCATATGAGCTTAATGAAGACATACATCAGCGTGCAGAAAGAGCCACATATATATATTTACACACGCAGTACAAACATCCCATGAATCTGCAGTGTGGCCCTCAGTCAAACTACAGTGAAGAATTTGCTACAGCCGCACTAATTCACCAATCCTGAATCCTGAATAGTGAACAGTAATACATTGAAAGATGAAGTGTGTCATTTCTAAGCCATTAGCAAAACCACACGGAATTGCAAAAATAGCTTTAGTTTCTGAAGAAACTCACCGCCTCTACTATTGGCATAATGAGCAGATTTTGGCCTTTCTTATGTATTTGGCAACAAAAGCCAGTGAAGAATGGGTTTAGCCTATTTGACACATACCCAACAAAACACTTTTTTACCAAGCTAAACATGATTATGAGTAGAAAAAAATGCGAGTAGCAAATAATACACTTATTTCAAGTATTTTTTTAAATTTTAAGATGGGTATAAACATACATAAACTGTGCTGTAACATGAGTTATGTAACAAGGTCCGAAAGTTTGAGACCATAAAATCTGAAAATGAAGCTATAAATGTAAAACAAAGAAAATCTAGTAAATAAAATGAAGAAGAAATCTTTAAAATTCCGCACTACTTTTAAGTCACTAGCATGAATTTATGAGTAAAAAAAGAAAAGAAAAGATAATTCATTCTAAAATGAAAATTCAGCCATTATTTACTCAAAACTTTCTTTGTTGTGTAAATTTATGTTAATTTTCCAATTTATGCTTTCAATTGTTATGACGATTATATAATTGGGAAATGCAAGAAATGTATTAATTTGGTAAAGAATGCAAAATTATCAGCAGACTATTTCCATATACACTTTCCCTTTTGCTAGATTAAACGTTCATTTATCTGAGAGTTGGCCAGTACAATACCTGCTAAATAACAGGAATTAAATATAACGTAAGTTAATGTAACAGTATATTGAAGTATTTATATTATTTGTTCTGTAGTTATACTACCAGTCAAACGTTTAGGGTCAGTACAATTCTTTTATTTATTTATTTAATATAATTAGTATTTTTATTGAGCAAGAATACATTAATCAAAGCAACAGTAATTTATTTCTTTTGAACTTTGTATTCTTTAAGGGATCCTGAAAAAATATATATCATGATTCCCACAAAAATATTCAGCAACGCAACTGTTTTCAACATTGATGATAATCAGAAATGTTTCTTGAGCAGCAAATCAGCATATTATTATGATTTCTGAAGATCATGTGACACTGAAGACTGGCGTAATGATGCTGAAAATTCAGCTTTGATCACAGAAATAAATTACAGTTTAACAGATATTCACATAGAAAACAGTTAAATTAAATTGTAATAATATTTTTTACTGTATTTTTGATCAAATACATGCAGCCTTGGTGAGAATAAGAGACTTAAAAAAACATAAAAAAAATTGTACTGACCCAAACATTTGAACAGAATTTACCATTTAAACAACATATCATTTGTATTACATTACTGTAAAGATATCGGGAATTTTCATTACGGGGAGAAATGTGCCTAACTATCATGAAAATCTAATTTCTTATTTCTTTTGATTTGGCCTGTTCATAAGATTCACTCTGCTAGTCCGACACGTGTGTCTCACTGAGGTTGTATATTACAGATTATAAATCAGTGTAACACAGTTAACAATGCAGACACAAAAACAGACATCGCAGAGAACAAGGAGAAATGAGCAAACGAGCGAAATCAGTCAGTGTGGAAGAATCAGAGAAAGAGAGAGAGCAAGAACACACAGGAAATGTAAGATGATATCCCATCAGCCTTAGCAAGAGTTAAAGCTGTGCTGGGCTTCTCTCCACACACACTCCGCCCAATCCATTTACATCAGGCAGATCAGATCTGATTTGTTGTTAGAGCAGACAGAGGAAGATGAGGAGAGCTTAGGCCTAATGCAGAGAGAGAGAGAGAGAGAGAGAGAGACACAGAGACACAGAGAGAGAACAAAAGCACACATGAGACGAACACATCAAGAGCAGATCAATGAAAAACAAGTACAGGCAGTGAGTTTGTTCATAGTATCTCAAGATTTAATCTGATTTAACCTGTAAAGATTTGTTTTGTTAGAATAAATGAATGAATTTAGGTTGATTTAGTGATGACCAATATAATTACCCAATTAAACACACTTTAGATACGAAATTCAAGTCCCACTGGTTTCTCACTGAAAACAATGTTTATCATCATAGTTTCTACATTATACGTTAAAAACGGAGAAAATGAATAGACTTTTTACTTCTGGAATACGACTCTATTGCACTCTTGTTTTGGAGATTCTGTTTTATAATCACAGATGCTTAATTATATGGTTCAGAAAATAGCTGTGCAGTCATTGTTAATCATAGCAGTAGTAATGTAATGATAGTGTCAGTGATGAGGGTTTGTGGGTAAGGAGAGAATGAGTCACAGATCACTGATGTCACACAGGATATGACATCAGCAGGGGACTATGGGCACTTTGGCACACTGAAGCGGCTGCAATGCAGCACTGACCGCCGCAGGCTGTCCCGATCTCATTTTTTAAAGTGATATCAATCCCGCTGCCAGATAACACAGCATTATTACTGTATAACTGCAGTCTAAGTGTTAATCATTTTGTTTTGCAATTCAAGCTTCAGGATGGGCGTTTGATTAAGATCATTTAAAGTGATTAATATTTAATGTTAATACTTAATGTTTAATCAAATAATTTATACAGAACATAGCCTACATATAAGAAAAACATGCACTGAATGTATGGAGCTCCGCATATGACAAAAACAAGATATTGTGACCAAATATCGCCCCCTAAAGCGAGGGATCAAATAATGTGGCCATAATTTCATTCTTAACTTCTTGAATTCTTGACTTGGATCCCATAACGGGACTCTGTACTTTTGAATATTTTACAAAAGAACTAGGAACATGAATTAAGAAAGAAAATTAATTTCATGAAGCTTGATAATGTATTTTTAATGCAAGTATTGTGTAATGATGTTAGCAATTTAGCCATTTTGCTACTACTTACACTACTTTGCTAACTTTTGACATATGCCACTCTTCAAAACAAAGATATGTTAGCCAACCAGATGTTTGTATGCAAAACTGACAGGTTGACAAGGAGAGAGTATTTCTGATTGTCTAATAAGTGATATCTGTCAGTATTATTCCAAAAATCCCCTAAATGAGGAGGTGGAATGTAAAATTATATTTCAATGCTTTTGCGTTCTCTCGCAAAATGTTTGTGTTCACCACAAGCTCACAAAATATTCCCTCAAGAAAAATGTTTGATGTAATTTTGCAAAAGAACACAAATGTTTTGTGAGAAAACGCAAAGTTTCTCGTGGAAATGCAATAATTTGGAAAAGAACGCAAATGTTTTCTGAGAAAACGCAAAGTTTCTCGTGGAAATGCAATAATTTGGAAAAGAACGCAAGTGTTTTCTGAGAAAACGCAAAGTTTCTCGTGGAAATGCAATAATTTGGAAAAGAACACGAATGTTTTGTGAGAAAACGCAAAGTTTCTTGTGAAAATGCAATAATTTGAGAAAACGCAGTTTCTCGTGAAAATGCAATAATTTGGAAAAGAACGCAAATGTTTTCTGAGAAAACGCAAAGTTTCTCGTGGAAATGCAATAATTTGGAAAAGAACGCAAATGTTTTCTGAGAAAACGCAAAGTTTCTCGTGGAAATGCAATAATTTGGAAAAGAACGCGAATGTTTTGTGAGAAAACGCAAAGTTTCTTGTGAAAATGCAATCATTTGAGAAAACGCAAAGTTTCTCGTGGAAATGCAATAATTTGGAAAAGAATGCAAATGTTTTGCGAGAGAAAGCAAAGTTTCCCTCAGTAATGCAATACTTTTGCGAGGGAATATAAATGTTTTGCGAGAGAATGCAAATTTTCTCACAGGAATGCAATACTTTTGCAAGAGAATGCAATATTTTTGTTTTGCGAGAGAGAATGTTTTTCGAGAGATTACAAAGTTTCTTGGGGGAACGCAATACATTTTACGAGACAACACGATACTTTTATAAGAGAATATGAATATGAATATAAGAAAATGTGTTGCATGAGAATGTAAAGTTTCTTGGGGGAACACAATACATCTGCAAGAGCATGCAAAAGCACTGAAATATAATCATTTTTTTCCCCCCGTCTCATATTTTTTTCATAACCACATCCCCTTTGGGGCTCCATACACTTAAAGCAGCTTAACGTGACAAAGATATTACTAACTCACCCCATTCCACTCCACACTGCCCTCTTCCCCGGTATCATTGCTGCAGTCGTACTTCACGCTGGAGATGGATGCAGTGCTCCTCCGCCTCTCTCCATCTCTCTGAGGATCCACTGCCGCTCCCTGACACACACACACACACACACACACACGTTACAAAGACATCATGCTTCCCAGCATTCATCACTATGACTCTCTCAGATATTGCACCTGTCTGCGGGACCTCATGGCACACTCCTCCAGGGTCTCGGCCGCCTCTGTTTTCCCCTGCTTACGGTACAGAGCGCCCAGGTTCCTCAGTGTGGTGTTTACGGTGGGGCTGTGTATGAAAAAACACACAGATTCACTCTCAAATTTGTCTCTTTTAATTCCCAACACGTTTAATATTCAGACTAGGTTTGCATTTTCCGATGAAAATAGCAGCACTTGCAAAAAAGAAACTATTTAATCTTTTTTTTTTCCAAGCGAACACAGTATTTCTTGGGGAACGGAATACTTTTGTGAGAGAGAGTGCACGAGTTTTAGAGCGAAAGCAAAAGAATTATAATATAACTTTTTCTCCCATTTCATAACAAGGCTTATATTTTTCCATCATTATTTCCAGTAGTTTTTGCCTGACTGAGACGAGTAAATAGCGTCCAGTGTCTTATATAGTCTAACCAAAAATTATTCAGACACCAGATATAATATTTGATTTTTTTTTTTTTAACTCGTGGGTGCAGGAAACTATAGTTCATTTATGTAAGTGAGGATAGCAAAATAAAGTGAACTGTGACATATTATACCCAAAAATTCTTCATACAGTGGACCACCAGTAAAATTTCTAAATAATTTAGGACACTTTGACCTGATCATGTTTTGTGACATACCTTTCTATCAAAGTTATCTGACATTATCAAGATGAATTTGTTCTTGCCATATGTTATGAGTTTATGATATGTCATATTTAATGAGTTCTTGTCATATTTTATTTCCATTTTCTAAACTATAGCAAATAAACTATGATAATATGTTGGAAGGTGTCTGAATAAATTTTGGTTTGACTGTACGTATATGAACTGTATGTTTGTTTTACTTTAGTACATTATAGTCTAAACAAATAGTTGAGAACACTTTTTTTGTTTTGTCCCTATCTTAAGACCTATGTATACATCAAGTATATATTCTTACGGCTTTAAAACGGAACTGGAGGTGTAAACCACAGTATAATAACCATAAATCATGATTAAGATAAGAGCCTTTTCACATGTAAAATGCCTTTTATCCTTTTACTGGATTTACTGGATTTCCATGGTCATGACAGGAGTAGAAACATTTCTGCACAGGCGAGGTTAGTAAATGAATCTTTAGCCCCGTGTTAACATATCTCGTGGCCTTACATTTAAAACAGTGCATTTTAACACTTATTTTTAGCACCCTTATCTCATATTCAACTTTCCAGAACATTCCTTTAAGCTGAAGTTTCAGCTGAAGTAACTGCAGACAGCGGTTTTAGCTGTGGGGCAGGTTAGTTTGGGTAATTGTAGCTGCTTTTTCTCACCTGTTCACCTTGCAGGCTTTGTACCAGCCGCCGTATTCCCCATAATGATTCCCATCTGCCAACTTTCCCTGAGAGAAAGGAGGAGGAAAACACACAGAGACAGACAGTGAAGCTATTAAAATCTTCTCAGCTGTCAATCATCCAGACAGGTTTGCAGTCAGGGAAACTGTGTTTGCTGTAAATACATATATAGACTGGGTACAGACAGCCACAACCTCCCTTCAAAACATTCACAGTACAGGTTGTGGAAAAGCATGGGGAATTAATTTGTCCTTTACGGAGTCTATAGACAATGTGTCTGATAAAACACAGCCAAAGAACAAGAAACAGAGGCAGAAATATGTTGTTGAGGTGTTTCTCTTTAGCCAGGACTGAAAAATACAAAATACTGACAGACTGAGGAGAATCTGCAACCCTCTGCTGTTTCAATACGATAGTAACCCTAATCAGAGCAGCTAAACCGCCATAAAGAACAAGAAAGAGAAGGATCTCCAGTGGCCTGCTCAGGGCTCAACCTAAATCCCGTTGAGAATCTGTGGAATGACTGCAGTGCAATCCTTATTCAGAGTATTGTTACTGTGTTTGTAAAGCCAGAAAATGCTAGAATAGTGTTTTCAGTTTAGGCTCTGTGCAACAAAAGGTGAATATCTTGAAAAGCGGGTGTGGTGACTTTCTGTACCCACTATATCAGCTTCCCACATGAGCATCTCAGCATTTCACACACACACACACACACACACGTGCTGGCAGAAACCTACTTTGCTCTCTTGTCTTTCCTCAGCATGCATCCAGATGGGTTTATTTTCAGCTGCAGACACAGAGAAACAGTTCTGCTACTGTAGTCAGCCATTACAAAAACACAACATGGTAAAAACTGCCAAATACCGTAGTTACTAAAATCACATTTATTCATTTGTTTTTGATAAATCTTGCCATGGAATTGCTAAGCTGTTTCTAAGGCACTCTGAATGTTGGTTCTGTGATAGTCTAGTTTCTAGGTATGACTGAGTTCCTCCTTCAATTTTAGATTAAGGTTACAAAGGTTATAGGAGTTTCATAGTTAAGTTTAATACTTGATAAAATCACTATGTATGCTTGTTTCCACCACTGAATAAAAATAAAAAGGTAATTGCTACTTTTTTATCTTACAATTCTGACTTTTTTTTTCAAAATTGTGTGATACAAACTTGAAATTTTGACTTTTTTTTTTTTGTTGAAAATTGCAAGACATAAATTCGTAATTGCAAGTTATAAAGTCAGAATAGAACGATATAAACTCTAAATTGTACGAAAATAGCCTGCATTTTTTTTTCATTAGATTTGGACTTTACTACTCACAATTGCAACTTTTTTTCCTCACACTTTTTTTTTCCGCAATTGTGTGACATAAACTCGCAATTCAGATTTTTTTTTTTTTTTTTTGTGAAAATTGCAAGACATAAATTCGTAATTGCAAGTTATTAAATCAGAATAGCAAGATATTAACTCATAATTGTAAGAAAATGGCCAGTCTTTTTTTATTATTATTAGAATTGGACTTTATTACTCACAATTGTGACTTTTTATCTCACACTTCTGACTTTTTTTGCAATTGCGTGCAATTCTGACTTTTTTCACTATTTGTGTGACATAAACTCGAATTCTGACTCTTTTTCTGAAAATTGCAAGATATAAACTCAAGATAGTCAGATCAAGATATAAACTCAGAATAGCCAGTCCTTTTCTCCTCAAAATTGGATTTTATGACTCACAATTCTGAGAAAATTAGTCATAATTGCAAGAAAAAGGTCAGAATCGTGAGATATAAACTCACAATTGTAAGAAAAAAGTCTGAATTGCAAGTTTTGTGATAACTACGTGTATAATTCTGACTTTAGAACTTGTAATTGTGTGTTTATATCATGCAATTCTAAGAAAAAAAGTCAGTATTGTAAGATAAAAAGTCGCAATTACCCTTTTTTTTCAGTGGCGGAAACAGGCTTCCATACGTATGGGATCTAACAATAACTGTAGTAACTACATTCTTGAAGTTTTGTCATTTACCAACAGTCCACCAGGTGAACATGTATTAAAACTGTCAAGAGCACAAAATAAATTTGGCATGAACATACGAAACAGAAAATATAGAAAAATGAAGAAATCAATCAAGTTGATTTATTGAAATCAAGTGTGAAATCAACATTAAAATGATTAACAAAATCATATAAACAACACACAAATTGGCCTATTCTGAAGGGATAATCAATTTTCTGATATTAAAGAACACAAAATTAAATGACAAAAAAGGATGAGATTTTGAAAATAAAAGAAAGTCACAAATGACGTAACACAGAATTTCACCTGAAAGTTGTAAAACGTCCAAGAAGTAAAAGAGGAAAATCACAGATACAAACCATCTGTTCAGTTGTTCGTACACTAAAGCGCTTTGCACTTCTGCTTTCACATTTATTTTTGAGACATTCACATTGAGTATTTTGCCTGGCACAGGCAAGCAGTTCACTAATATAGCGTCCATATTTGAAAGTCAATTCATCTTCACGGCAAAACATATATACACATATATGGCAAGAACATGTAACATTTAGTCCCAAACCCTTCTGAATGTGAACTAATCCTATATTTTATGGTATTAAAAAGATGTTTTATCAGTTGTGTTTGCTCCTGGATTTCTGTGAAATCCACGGCTCACAGTGAAAGGTAGTAAACCAGAGGTCAGGTGTGCAGAAAGGTCACGATATCAAGAGTCGAGGGTCGGCTGGTGAAGTCATCAAAATGTATCATTCAGCAATGACAACAGTTCAGTTTTATAGCATTGCCAAAAAAAGAAGGAAAAATCCCTTTTGTGTGAAAGCATGCAGGCTGTCAGCTAATGAACAATGAAGAGCCATAATCAAGCAATGATCGTACCATCTACAGATCCAAACTCTTTCTCGTGGGCGCGCGTCAGGATCTCTTTGTAGAGGATCTCAGCTTCCTTGTACTTGCCCTGTTTCAGATAGCATGAAGCCTGCAGGAAAAATAATAAAGAAGCTATTTTAAAATGATGGCATACCCTTAAAAAAAGGGACGTGTACAATTATTTCTATTACAGCTTATAGATGAAGTACAATGAGTAAATAAGCGGAGTAAATTGGCTGTCCATTGATGTATGGTTTGTTAGGATCGGACAATATTTTGCTGAGATACAACTATTTGAAAATCTGGAATCTGAGGGTGCAAAAAAAATCTAAACACTGAGAAAATCACCTTTAAAGTTGTCCAAATGAATTCTTAGCAATGCATATTACTAATCAAAAATGAAGTTTTGATATATTTACAGCAGGAAATGTACAAAATATCTTCATGGAACATGATCTTTGCTTAATATCCTAATGATTTCTGGCATAAAAGAAAAATTGATAATTTTGACCCATACAATGTATTTTTGGTTATTTCTACAAATATATTCCCCAGCAAATTAAGACTGGTTTTGTGCTCCAGGGTCACATATAGTTTTAAAATAGATGTCTTAACAATGAAAGAGTCTGATTCGTTGTGCAAACATGAGTGCGGATTATATTCACCAGGTTGTTTTTGGTCTTGGCAACATTCGGGTCGTCAGGTCCCAGTTTTTTCTCGTAGATATCCAGAGCCCTGCAGTAATAATACTCCACCTCCTCATACTTCCCCTGATTCTGGCAGAGCAGAGCCAGATTATTCAGCTGCTTGGCCACGTCTGGGTGATCCCGCCCCAACACCTGAGCAATGAAAGAGAGAGATAATTACAATATGGCTGACTAGTCACAGAAGGTTATTCAAATATCATTTTAAGCAGTTGACACAACACAAACAGGCCAGTTTTTTTTTGTGAGAGTACCTTCTCTCTGATCTCCAAGGCTCTCTTGCACAGCGGTTCTGCTTCCTTGTATTTTCCTCTCTTTCCGTACAGGACCGCCAGGTTGTTGAGGGTGGCCGCCACCTGGATTAGTCATGAAATATGGACACTGATTACAGGGTACAGTGTGGATCCAGACAGAACGCCTTTGAACTGTTCATGGACCATTTGGCATAAATATAGCAAAATCATTTTCAGGAATCACAGACGCCAATCTTCTTTCCTGGCTTTACACAATTATGTGAAAAGTCCAGAGGTTTTAAAAGTCACCATCATTTCTATAGGTCTATACAACTATTTACTTGATTTGAAGTTTGCAAGGCATTCAAGCCACTGAATCTTGGAAGACGTTTAAGACATTTAGTAGCAAATATAATAGAAATCCCATGCACAACCTTACATTCTCCTTTTTTTAGAGTAATTTGTGTTTTTGTTGTACTTACAGCTGGGTGGTCATTGCCCAGGGTCTTTTCTCTGATTGACAGGGCATCATTAAGGAGATGAGCAGCTTCCTTGTATTTATTCTGGTCCCTGAGTGAAAAGAATTGCAATAAAGTCTTATTTTGAGATGCTTATTTCAGTAGGTCTAGTGGGCAATCTTTCTATGGAAGACAATTTCTGCCACTGAATTAAAAATTAAAAAAAGTAAGTGCGAGATATAAATTCGCAATTCTGACTTTTTTCTTAGAATTGCATGATATAAGCTCACAATTGTAAAAAATAGTCAATTTTTTCCTCAGACATTATAACTGGCAATTGCGAGGTTATATCTTACAATTCTGAGAAAAAAAGTCAGAATTGCGAGAAAAAAGTCAGAATTGTGAGATATCGACTTTTTTCCTCAGAATTGAATTTTTCAGAAATTACTTTTTTATTCAGTGGCGGAAACAGGCTTCCATATCTTTCACTTAAATATTATTCTAAATTCAATAAAGGAGAATTAGTTTTCCATGACAACATGACAAATTAGGCAAATCTGCAAACAGAATCGCCAGTTCTGACAGAGGATGCTGAAAACAATGAGGAATTAAATATATATATATACAAAATATGACATAATTTGATGAAATGTAAAGAATGATTAAGTACATCCCAACACCTAAACAGGCCCAGACAGAATCTGCGGACTTACTTTGTACTTTATTCAATCTTTTCTGGTAAAGCTGGTTGAAGGAAGTCTTGCTGGTTAAAGAAAGTAAGTTCTGTCCTCATTTACTCACAATCACATCACTCTAAACCCAACAAATTACTTTATTTCTTCAGTGGGACACAAAAGAAGAAATTTTGAAAAATGTACCGGTTGTTTTGTCAGTGCATTTACAAATAATGTAAACTGGAGCATCGAAGATGAAGCTAATGCACTATAAAAGTGACACAATAGAAGCCCAAATGACTTGTGCACTAAATTACATGCTTTCTGAAGTAATAAGCCATTATTTGTTCAATGAAAATCTGTCCTATATTTAAATATAGCCACATTGACCATTTTCATTATGCTTTTGTGTCTTTTATAATGCTTGAAAGCTACAAGGCCCATTTACTGTGATTTTTTAAAATGCCTTTTTTTTTTGTGTGTTTCATGTAACTAAGAACATACAGGTTTGTAATCAAGTCAGGTCAAGTCAGCATTATTTATATAGCGCTTTTTACAATGCAGATTGTGTCAAAGCAGCTTTACAGTATATTAAACAGGGAAATAGTGTGTCGAAATAGTGTGTAATGAGATGCGAGTGAGTAAATAATGACTCCACATGCATCTACACATAAGCAAACACACACCTGTAGACCAGAGCCAGGATGTTGAGCATGGTGGCTACATCGGGATGGTCGTGTCCAGAGGTTTTCTCCAGGTCCTCCAGAGCCTGTTTGCAGAGAGGCACGGCCACCTCGTAGCGGCCCTGAGCGGCGTACTGGATCACCAGGTTATGGAGGGTCCTGAGGCGGGCTGGGATCTCATACCCACCCTGTTGAGCGGCAGCGAGCGCACTGTTGTGCCGGTGTGGGACTGAAGGGGGCGACAGACAGTAACACTGTTACTATCAAAAATATGACTTGTATGGTTTCTCTAGCTCCGTTCCAAATGCCATTCTTGCCTCAAATCCACACTTTAGTAACGTCACAGTGACTAATGGGTAGTACACCAAAATGGCATCCACACAGCAATGCAGACTTTGCAAAAGGACTGAAAGGACATGCAAAAGTAATGAGACGGCCAAATTCACATCTAATGTGCCATACAGTGTCAGTAGTGCTAAATACTAACAAGCATTATGACCTGTTCACACCAAGAACAACTATAACGTTAACTATATTAAAGACAATAACGTTCTTTTGATTATAAGCAGACACTACCTTTATGCCATCTGGTGCTTTTAATGCTTGAGCTCTTTAAAATCTGTTAACTGTCGCCCTCCATAGATGTGAAAATGCACTGAACTTAAATGGTTGTAATTCTTAAATGTTTTGGTACCCAGACCAAAGCTTGGTCGCTTTTTACAGAAAATACTCAGCGGCTTAATGCCGAAGTGAAAATGTAAAAAGGTTTAAGAAGTGTAAGTCTGTTGTAAAGCAAATGCACTGCACCAAACATGTTTTTACATTTTATACAAAATATATATTTTACAAATGAAATCGAGCTCCAAAATTACTAGAGAATCAAAGCCATATGTGTGTTCCAAATTTGAAGTTGATATCAAAAAAATTTATTTTGTTTAGGGCTTTGATCTCCTGTCACAAATTATTACATACTGTATCTGTCACATTTCACTTTTATTACAAAATTGTTGTCAAATATGGAACCTTGAGTCTCAGACCTTTCCATGTTTTGTTAATATTAGAAAAATATGGTAAAGCAGCATCCAATTTGAACACAGTTTTCACAGGATGACTTTTGAGTGCATTGAAGCTTTTGAATTATACCTAATTTAAGATGCTAAAAATAAAATATATGTTAAGGAAAAAGGCAATAGATGTAGAGATGCCAAGTGTCCCACTAACAGTAAAGAAAAAACAGCTGGAAAAAAATCATTCTGAAATTGAATAGCAAAGTTCAGGCTACAAGTTGTAATGTGGATTTTGCTATTCTTATAGAGTAAGGGTGATTATTGTGTCATTTTTGTACTTCCTTACTCTGGTCATCTTCATCATTGGGAAACAAATCATCCAGGGCATCTCTGGGAGTCTCACCATTTTTCTCTTCCTAAAACAAAATCAAAGAAGATGAAAAAAAGATTGAAATATTCTTGTTTATATATAGTCTGTGCTGCTCTGTTACTATTAGTCTTATATATTAGATCATTTCTAGAGTCAGCTGCATCTCTGTCCATGCATGACTGTCTTTAGAGATTTTAATGGCTCCATTAATTCAGGATGTAACTGCATGAAACAGCCTTTCATGAAATATAAATGACAAGCTGCAGGCAACTGTCATTTTAACAGAGAGTGTCTTCAAATGCTTCCAATGCAGGAAGAGAAAAATGAAAAACATTGGACTGAAGTAAAGGAGAGGACCTTCTGTTTGCCAAGGAATACAATTTACTAATTCATCACACAGTAACAATGAAGATCTTCTTTGTAACATCTCCATCCAGCAAAACAGAGTCATTTGTTCAAACTGACAATAAATCAATGCTGGCTACACTTACAGGAAGAAGGACACGGCTCATTTCCCAAGAAAAGCCAGGCTATTGCTGCAGAGGAGATTTAAGCCTCTGAAAAAGTTCCCCTTTTATTCATTAATAAGTCCGCTTAGAATGCTGGACATGGATTCAACATGGATTATTGCACCAAAAATATTGTAATTTAGTTTTCTAGTTTGGGTAAATGACTTATAAATGTATTAAAATGAACTCAATATCAAAACAATTCAAGGGATAAACCAAATTTATTTTAGTTATCTAAAACTAAAACCATAAACTTTAAATAAAATAAAGTATTTTAAAACAATAACTAAACTGAAATGATAGTTATTAAAAACTATATAGATATATTGTAAAAGAAAACAAAAATACTAAAAACACAACAAAATGACTAAAAAAAACTAAACTAAATAAAAACAGAAAATGATAGATAGATAGATAGTCAATCAATCAAAATTTAATTGGGATACATATCTCAGCATATTTTCCAAATATATTCTAGAATATAAACAAAACATATTGTATACTTGGTATAATAGTAATACAATAATATTGGGGGAAAAAACAACAATAGTTAACCTTGTTTAAAAGGACAGACAAAATATGAATAATGAATAATGGCACCAGTGTTATTTATATATATATATACTGCTATAGTATTTATTAATATTTGATTTAGCTTTAATTTTATTATTTTTATTTTCTAATTGTAGTTTAAGTTTTAGAAATGTTGTTGTGATTTGTTATTTATACATACTTGTCATTTGTCATATATATATATGGATTTAATTTATTTTTGTTCCAGTTTTAGATCATTTTAGTACTTCAAATTAAACTTGGTTAATATCACTTAGTTGCCAGGGGAACATTTCTTATTTTGGCTTTTCATCTAATATTTATATTTTATTATATGTTTACTTTATTTCAGCTTTATTTCAATAAGTGAGAAATGTTTTTTTTTTATATTTAGTTTTAGGTTTAGTAAACAATAACAACACAGAATGACACTGGAGGTAGAATCCAGCACCACAAAGTTTCTTTCTGCAGTGTAAACTTTTCATATATTATTTCCTACAATATTTTAAATAATAAAAATAGAAATCAGGAGAAAAAGGGTGTTTTTTTGAGCCAGTATGACGCTCCAACCCACAGACACTCACCTCTGGTGAGATGCCATCATCATATTTCTTGAGCTGGTTCATGAACTCCAGATGTTTCTTCTCCTCCTCCAGCTGTGCGACGCTCTGTTCGCTCTTCTGGAGCTTCTGCTGGGTGTTGGCCAGCTCGTCCCTCAGCCACTGGTTCTCCTGACAGAGCCGTCGCACCTGAGCGCGCAGCTTCTGCTTCTCTGACTCCACTGCGTTCAGGTGGCTGGACAGGGCCATCATCACCTGATATGTAACATAGGTGATTTAATATTTTTACATTATTAACTAGTTCAGCAATGTATGCTAACAACAGACTTCCTACCACCGAGGTGGTATATCCATTCACTCCACCCCGTACTGTCATCGTCTCTCACCTGCGCTTCACCCAGGCCCAGCTCAATCATCTCCACAGACTTGCGCAGCAGGTTGGACTTCTCATGAACCGAACTGGCCTCCTCATCTTTCTTTAAGCACTGGATGGTCTCCACCAGACTCTGCAGGATGGAGTTGTGCTCGCTCTTGAGAGCTTCCAGACCCTGAATCACCAGTTTAGTGCTGGAGATGATCTCCTCCTGCGTCAGCTTCTCTAGTCTCTCCTCATGTGGGTAAACCATGGTGGACATGCTCTGTGAAGGAAAAGGCGCAGAATTGAGGGTTGGGAATGACGTATGAATTATTTCAGTTATATCTCATGGTTCTTCATTATTTGTGAACTTAAATTGGAATGTATTTCTAATTATATTAATCCTGTAGTAGAATTGGCAACAAATGTGCCTAAATGTCAAAAAATAAATAAATAAATAAAATAGCATAAATAAAAAAACCTTTATAGAGAATTTGACAAACAGTATTAATTGCTAAGAAAACATACATTACATATAAAAACGGCAGTCACCAATGTATACAAAAAGTGAAGGATATCATAAGCCAGACACTACAGAAATGTGATACCAATTATAATAAATGCCATATTTACCTGTGTCTTTCAGCAAGTAGGAAATATACAGAAATTGAATAAAGTTATCAACACTAAATTCTAAATTAAATATAGATGAATCCTTAAAGCAACAAAAGTTATTGATATCCTCTCTTTTCTTTTGTTCTTTGATTAACAGGCATCACAGCAGCTGGGTTATTAGGTTATTTGGCTGCTAAACGTGACGCAAATCTGACACGCATGCTCGTCATTTCATTCGTTAATATGAAATGATACAGGCTACAGTGGACACTGTGTGCTTGCAGTTGAAGAGCACGTGCTACGAGCACAGTATAATGGCAGACAGGAGAGGAAAATTCGTTTTTACTGACACATGGTCTGACAACATCTCATCTGACCACAGTTAATTTTTGTTATACTGAGCTTGTCACCTGCAGTGTTTCGAGGCAAAGTGGAGTGCACGTCTGAAAAATCTCCTGTTTGATCTGGTCGTAAAGATGTTCTGCGTCTAAATAAACGCAATTATTTTCAAGAAAAAAAGAGACAGAAGCAGCAGTTGTAAGTGGGGTGGCCAACCCTAGCTCCGCCCCTGCGTTAACTGTGTTAAATATTTTTAACACCGTTAAACTGGAAAAATTAATTGCCTGCGTTAATGCTCTAATTCTAACAGCACTAATATAAATTTAAAATACGACTGGGTAATGTAGGCATTACAACATTATAATATGCATCATGAAAAATGAATATTACATTTTAGATGTGCTAAAGATGACAATTCATTAACAGTGCTATTAAATTATTAGTGTTTTTATAGAAAGCATTTGTTATGTAATGTGGTTAATGTATTAACTCTCTTGATGAGGAATAGTAAGAAAATATACTTTTAATCACAAGTGCTCAGGAAACAGGAACAATTTAGGAGGAAAACACAATCTACAAATGAGAACGGACAGAGACTAAAGGAGAACTGAGGGCTTATAAACACAAAGAGAACTAATGAGATAATTAATCAGACCACAGGTGAACAGGATGATTAACTAAACAAGGGAATAAAATCATAAACACAGACAACATACTGAAACAAAACACAATGCAACAGAAAACTGAGCATACATGTTACAGCAGGAGGAGGAGCAGGAGGAGCCAGATGTTGAACCAGAGGTCAGCATGGACGAGGCCCAAGGAGGAGTCAAAGATGGGAGGAGCCATGGTGCCAACGACTTGAGAGAAGGAACCTTGGGGACGGATGATGGAGATGGAGCTGGAGACCCAGGTGGAGCTGAGCAGACATGGAGACAAGGCGACACCGCAGGTCTAGAGGCCCATGGTGGAGCTGATGGCTCATGAGAAAGAGGCGAAGGCGGGGACCCGGAAGACCACGGTGGAGCCGGAGGGAAAGAGAAGCCCGATGAAGCCAGAGGGATGAAGGGACAAGACAAAGCCAGGGGAGTGAAATCCTGTGGTGGAGGCAGGTCAATGATTGACCAAGGCAGAGCTGAAGGAACGAGGTACCCAGATAGAGCCATTGGGATGACGGGACACAGAGAAGATGAGGGCACATGGAGCCAAAGCCAATGGGTCAGAGGGATGAGGTGGAGTCCAGGGCTCAGTGGCTTGAGGTGGGAGGTGGAGGTGGGCTGGGCTGAACCAGCGGAGATTCAGAGATTCTGGGCTGGGCAGAACCAGCGGAGACACAGGAGATTTTGGGCTGAGCTGAACCAGCAGAGATTCAGGAGATTCTGGGCTGGGCGGAACCAGCGGAGACACAGGAGATTCTGGACTGGGCTGAACCAGCAGAGACTCAGGAGATTCTGGGCTGGGCTGAACAAGCAGACACTCAGGAGATTCTGGGCTGGGCTGAACCAGCAGAGACTCAGGAGATTCTGGGCTGGGCTGAACAAGCAGACACTCAGGAGATTCTGGGCTGGGCTGAACCAGCAGAGACTAAGGAGATTCTGGGTTGGGCAGAACCAGCAGAGATTCAGGAGATTTTGGGCTGAGCTGAACCAGCAGAGATTCAGGAGATTCTGGGCCGGGCGGAACCAGCTGAGACACAGGAGATTTTGGGCTGGGTGGAATCAGCAGAGACACAGGAGATTCAGGGCTGGGCTGAACAAGCAGAGACTCATGAGATTCAGGGCTGGGCTGAACAAGCTGAGACACAGGAGATTCTGGGCTGGGCAGAACCAGCGGAGACACAGGAGATTCTGGGCTGGGCTGAACCAGCAGAGACTCAGGAGATTCAGGGCAGGGCTGAACAAGCAGACACTCAGGAGATTCAGGGCTGGGCTGAACAAGCTAAGACACAGGAGATTCTGGGCTGGGCTGAACCAGCGGAGACACAGGAGATTTTGGGCTGAGCTGAACCAGCGGAGATTCAGGAGATTCTGGGCCGGGGCGGAACCAGTGGAGACACAGGAGATTTTGGGCTGGGTGGAATCAGCAGAGACTCAGGAGATTCAGGGCTGGGCTGAACAAGCCGAGACACAGGAGATTCTGGGCCAGGCGGAACCAGCGGAGACACAGAATATTTTGGGCTGGGTGGAATCATCAGAGACTCGTGAGATTCAGGGCTGGGCTGAACAAGCAGAGACTCATGAGATTCTGGGCTGGGCTGAACCAGCGGAGATTCAGGGATGGGCTGAACCATTAGAGACTCAGGAGACATAGAAGACTCAGGACTGGACAGAACCAGTGGAGACGGGAGAAATAGGGACACATCCTCTTCAGAAACATCTACTATTCCAGAGGCCAGCTACAGCTCACCCTCAGTGGCAGGAGTGTGGGTGGGGCTTCCCTCCATGCCCTCATACTCCACAAGTATTCCCTCAGGGATGGCCGATGTTGCCAGGCCGTGCAACTGGTCAGACGTAAGATCGGGCTCGGAACAGATTTGTTACTCTTTCTGGCTCTATCATCACAGCAGAATCAGTCTCTGTGTCTGCAGTGGGCTCTGGCATCAGCTCTGTGCAGCAGGGCGAAGGCGGCCAGCTGGGCTCTGGACTTGGAGTGCAGCTCGTGAAATCCTCCTACGCGAGGCAGATGGTGAACCATGAATTGTTGTTCACTAGCACCCACTCCACAAAAGCGGCAAAGTCCTCTCTGGGACCGTTCCCTGGAAGGTGTGCCTTTGACCAATCAGGATACTGTGTGAGGCACGCCAGATCTAAAAAGCTCTTGGTCTGGTCCCCCAGCGAACAGTCCTTCTGCTCCAGGAAGAGCAGCTGGATGGCAGGCAGGCCCGTTACTTTTAATCACAAGTGCTCAGGAAACAGGAACAACTTAAGAGAAAACCACAATCTACAAACAAGAACAGACAGAGACTAAGGGAGAACTGAGGGCTTAAAAGGGAAATAAAGAGATAATTATTCAAACAGGTGAACAGGATGATTGACTAAGTAAGGTAACTCATGAACACAGGCCAACTGACTGAAACAAAACATAATACAACAGAAAACGGAGCATGTTAAAGCATTTGTTGATGACAAAAACAATCTATAGGCTACTGACTGGTACGAATAAATTTACAAAATTTAAAAGGTACTGTAATTTTAATTTGTAATGTAACTGTTATGGTAAAAATATATTTGCATCTTGCATCTTTTCATGATTGTGTATATATCTTAAACAGATATTTAAATAAATGTAGGAAGGAAACAATTACAAATTATCAATCATGCTATAATTCAACCAAATTTCATGATTGTGGCAGCCCTATTTGATTAATTGATCAAACTTGTCAAAACAAGTAGCTTTGTGTTTTAAAATCAGCATTTACCCTTCACCCTGACAACATCAGTCTCATGCTGTAATACCCATCCATTCAGCCTCCAGTAGGTCATGTCATCTCACTCAATCAATAAAGCCTTGCATCCAAAACACTGACCAATCACATGACGGACAATAGTCCTTTCTGTCTTATAATAACCATTTATTAATATACAACAACGAATAAATGTTCTATAATGCATCAACAGGCTTCTCAGTGTGATGAAATCACCCACAAACATCCAAAGAATTACATTCATGTCATTGATTAATGTGACTATGCCTTTAACCTGTTAATTCCCACAATGAAAATAATTTACTTACAAGTTAAACCTTGCTCTGCTGCTAGTCATCTATTAATGATTAAACAGGAAGGAACAACTAAGAAAAGGCACAGCTGTTAGAAATAAAAATCCCCACTGTTGGGGCCTTTTATGTAAACTACAACATTAAAGAAACAGTTCACCCCAAAAATGTCAATTTGCTGAAAATGTGCTCATCTTCATTTCCTTCATCAGATTTGGAGAAATGTAGCATTACATCACTCGCTCACCAATGGATTATCTGCAGTGAATGGGTGCCGTCAGAATGAGAGTCCAAACAGCTGATAAAACAATTCACAATAATCCACAAGTCATTCCACCCTACTCCAGACCGTCAATTAATGTCTTGAGAAGACAAAAGCTGTGAGTTTGTAAGAAACAAAACCATCATTAAGATGTTTTCAACCATCACTTAAATCACAAAATATTCTTCTTCTGATTCAGGCGAGATGGCTTTTTCACTTTCACTTTTTCACTGGAGGAAGGCTTATTATGGACTTTTATTTTAGTCAAAAACAACTGTTTAAAGTTAAAACATCTTAATAATGGATTTGTTCCTTACAATCAAGCAGGTTTTTGCTTCACAAATGGATTATTGTGATGCTTTTATCAGATGTTTGGACTCTCATTCCGACGGCACCCATTCACTGCAGAGGAAGTGATGTAATGCTACATTTCTCCAAATCTGATGAAGAAACAAACTCATCTTGGATGACATGAGAGTTCATTTTTAGCAAATTTTATTTTTGGGTGAGCTTTTCCTTTAAGGTGAACAGTTTGGAAAATTTAAAGTGCCCCTATTATGGATTTTAGAAAATGAGCTTTCATGCAGTGTGTAACACAGCTCTAAGTGAATGAAAACATCCTGCAAAGTTTTAAATCTGAAAGTGCGCCGTGTATAAAGTTATTGTCTCTCAAAAGAAAGAATCGACATTAGCATATTGCCCGCCCACTTGTTGCGTGCGCAGAAGTGGGAAAACTTGATTTTCGTGTTGGTCTGAATGAAAATGCAAATTCATTCTTTGCCACTAGATGCCACTTTTGGAGCGTTAGAAGCTCACAAACACTGCTTTAAATGAAATCGGACCAATCACCGCAGATTAGCGTCACGCAAAGGAGGGGTTTGGAAAAATGAATCGTTGAGCGAATCGTTTGGGAGTCGTTGAGCAAATAAGGTAAAAATAAATGCATAATACAAGAAAATGAAAGTGTTTTTTTGACCTTGCATGCATGTCAACCTGTTGTTGGGGATCCCAAAACCAAAATATGAACCTTTCATAACCCATAATAGGGGCACTTTAAGGCTGAAAACACTTCACAAATTTTTTGCCCCAATATACAGTCAGGACAAGTCAACGCTACAGTTGCTAAAAGTCATAGTCAGTCAGGAAACTGCGTAGTGTATGGTCACAGTCTCACAGATATTTTAGCTTCAGAATATGAATCCATCCTGTCATCGGAGAGCAAATGTGTTTGATATTTTCAGTCGATTTTTTGTTACACACGTTGTTTTCATTTGTTTGTTGTGAGTTCGTCATTGAGTTTGTTGTGTTTGGAACAACTTAAAAGTCTATTAGTGTGTGATCCTCTGTCATTTAGTATATGATGCCCAGTTTTTCTCTTTAACCATTTTCTCTTGTAACCACCTCTACTGAACTAACCAGTCATCCCTCTCTAATATCCATGGCAACAATGAAACAGAAATAGAACACAAATATTGAGTCAGTGATGAAATCTGAGAGATGGAAAACACAAGGTGGATGTGCTATTAAAACTTACAGTACCGGTTCAGTATTATGTTTTTATGACTAAGGGTAAAGAAAAATGGCCCTTGTTTTCTGTAAACATTTCATGTTACATTAAAGAAAATTAAGATGCATTGTGACAATATTTTAATTTCACAGTCTTCATTATCATAATGCAGAAAAAATCCATTATTACTCTCTCAAAATATTTTTATAATTAGTATAAAAATTTTATAATTAGATGCATAATATCATTGGATCCTCTCCATTTATGCTGATTTAATGACAATCACGACTGACTCATCTTCTGCTATTTCCAGGTGTCTTTCCAGAATAACCCATCATCAAAAGCCCATGGAGATTCTTCTGTCAATCCCTGTGGATTCAGTCTTTAAACTGCTGCATGCCTTGAGACTGTTACTACACCGAATGAAGATTTCAATCAATGCAATTCTCTAGATGCTGAAACCTGATACAAAGGCAGCTACAGTACATGTTCAGTGTGTTGTTTTGTGAAAACCTACAGTCAGCTTTGTGATTCACCAATCATGAGTCAATGGGGAAGGGTTTGCTTCCTAAATATCTCATTATTCTGAATTCAATAACAGGCTAGAGCTAGATGTGATTTATGGCCTCTAATGCATATAACAGGCAAGTCCTTACCTGAACGCTTCAAATGTATCTGGGTCAATGACAAATAAGAATTTATAAAATTAAAAAGGAAAAAATCGAATGTAAAACACAAAGTGGTCATATTGGTCTTATACAGTTTGAAAATATTTTTTTAACTTAAATTCCCTACATCTTGAACATATGTGAGAGTGCACATCTTATTCATAAATCTCATTACATTTTAGGGAGTCGCACTACATGACATTTTATAATGTGAACTAACCTTGCTTTGTCATAAAAAGGTCACATTTTTAAGAGACCCGTTGACCTTGACACACAGTCATAAGTGTCATCTCTGTGATATTTTATGTTTTCTCTGTATGTTTCTGCATGTTGGTTGCACCACATTACTGTGAACAGGCAGACAGACACTTTTCAAATATTAATGCAGTATTGTTGGAATATTTATTTATTTGGAAGAGAAAATTTATTTTGTAAAATTCCCAAAAATGTATCAAAATGAATTTTAATTTAGAAAAAAGTGTTAGAAAACATGCTCACCATATAGAGGTATATTCAACTCATTCTACACTGAAAAATGGTGTAGCGTTTATTTTCGAACCATTTTGACTCAAAAATTACTAATAAATTTCACAAATAATTACAAAGAAAAGGCACGTAACCCATTGAATTAAATGTGAAATTTTAAGTAAGTTTACATTAGAGTGTGTGTATAAATGCATGTATGCATATGTATGAACTGCACTTTTAATGTAGTTTTTGCTAAATAAATACTGTTTATTTGTAGTTCAGTGTTTGATGGCTCAGTCTTGTTTATTATTAGTGATGTTGGCTAATTACGTTTGCTAATATTACTCAACTTTTGTGATTTGAATTATTAAACTGCTGCTGTGCTGTTACTTACAGTATTGAAAACACCACTAATAATGACTTCAGAATAATTAAAACTGAGTATCATCAGATCAACCAGACACCAAACGGCACATCTGATCATTAATTACTCATATTCTTTGCAAAATCCAGCAGTGACTTCCGTGAATGGCAGTGAGCGTGTCCTGTAAGTCTCTTATCTAGACTGCGTTATTGACATGAACTGTTTGCTGAAGCGAGGAGTGGCCGTGTCTACAGACAAATGCTCTAAACCTCTCCCTCCAGATGTATAAACGTGCCGTGAGATACAAGACAGTCTGAGATTAACTCAAAATATAGGTTTATGTTAAATCCTAATCTTTAATCCATAGAATTATATACTCTGTGTGTGTGTGTATATATATATATATAGTGTATCCTGTTTATAATATATACCTAATACATAAAGAATTATATAAATTGTTGTTTATAGTCTTTACTCTTTCAAATTTTGTTGAATTTAATATATATGGTATTTCTTGTAGTTTGTGGGTGTGTTTTGTTTTCTCCGTATGTTTCTGCATGTTTGTTGCACCACATTACTGTCAATAGACAAACATTTTTAAATATTAATAAGCGGTTTGGTTGATATATTTTATAGAAGAAAATAAATATTATGCCAAATTACTTTTTTTTTTTTTTATATATATAGAATTTTTGCAACAAGGCGTTTTCTTCATTATGATATCAATCCATTTTTGAATTTATATCTTCCAAAAACAATATCAAACTGAATTTTAATTCAGAAATAAGTATTGCAGTGCTGTTCATTACAGCATATCACTGTATAATGCTCAAAGAATGATGTAAATAGTGTTTACTCTTTACTCAAATTTTGTACTTGTATTTATTGTATTTATTATTTGTATTTATTTTACTTGTATATATCTGTAAAATTGATTTGTGTTTATATTTAGGAGTATTTACATTATAATGTATTCTGTGTATCTTGTTTAGAATGTGTCAATTTCTAATTACCTAATTATTTATTGTAATAATAATAATAATAACTGTATTACTGTTGTAACCAGTCCTGAGTCAGGTCATAATCCTTATATTTTTGAGAATCTTTGAATAACACTAATTAATATAGCTGTTACCACGTGAAGCAGAGTTTAAGAGCATGTCAGAACATTACAAGCAGCAGAAATGAAGTGTTTGTGATGATCTAACAGTGTCCAGGGTGTAGTCAGAGACAGTAAACATCACATCTGCTGCACTGTCCTGAGTGTTTATGTGTGTTGTTATTAGATCTGCGGTAATACTGTATTCCAGGTGTTTATGTGTATGGGATGAGTGTGAGGATGGGGTGTTGTCCTGATGCATAACTGCTGATGCATGTGAGACACAGTCCATAGGTCACTGTACAATCATATCAGTTTATGACAAAAAGCACAACCACACATTCGATATTATAACAGAAAACCGCGGTTAAGAGCCTTTTCCCCTATATAACACACCCTTTTAACTGTGAACTGAACATTACAGTATAAATGCAACGATTACCTCAGAGAACAAACACTGTATGTATTATTCCAGACACCTCTGATGCTCATTAACATATCATAACATACCTGTTACGATCACCGCTGCGTCCGCTGCACTAATGTCCGACACCGTGTTAAATCAAGGCCGGACTACGAGAAAACACGTCCCATATCCAGAACCGGACTAGGAGAGGTCAGCAGCACCGAGAGATGGACCGGCACTGCGCACTTTCTGCGGCTGCGCTCAGCCAATCCTACTACGGTGAAGGCTTAGCTCATTAATATTAATTAGGTAACGTGACGGCTTTACCGATTGGCTGGAAGGCAGTAAGTGGGCGGGGCTTCGGCTGATAGAGGCGGTAGGACGCTGGAGAAGTGACCTACAGACTCGGTTATGAATATTAATGAGATTGTGTGACTGGACATTTCAGAAAATTACCAAGCAACGTCAAACGTCACATAATAAATATTCATAAGCTAGGCCTTGAGAGGAAAAATTCAGATAATTTACAGATACATTTTATTTAAGGCAAATGTCTCAATAAATCATGTCCGCATGGGGCTGGAATTACACTTAGTCTTCAATCAGTGTGTTTATATTTGATTAAAACATAAATGAGATTCACACATGTAACGCTCACATTGCTTTTGTCTTTTCTGCCCCTGCTACTGTTACTTCACACTGCTAATACCTTTCTGTTTATAAATTCGAATTGATTGATAATAATGATTTAATAATTAATTCATAAACAGAAAGGTATTTAAATATTCCTGAAAAGAATAAAACACAGTTTACTTGGATTTTACTGCCATCTGCGGGCAGAACACAGAAGTGCACGTGACCTAAAAGCTGGTTTGACAAATATGAAAGTTGACATGTGGCAGTTTTGTGCATCAGCTTTGAAATGGAATTTCAGCGATTCGTTTTCATTATTGGCCATTTTTTAAATCAAATACATAACTTCAGTTAGTTATTTAATTATTCGAAATTGTTTAATAAGATGCAGCTGTATGCATACAGTAGGCCTAACACAGGTATAATTGATCATTCATCACACAAGGCTATGTTCTGTGTAGGAAGACTAAAACATCAGTCCCATTTTAGCTTTAACAGTGAGGATGAGCTCTGCTTTAATTGCAATGCAGTGCAAAATACATGATAAAGATAAGAAAAGGACCTATACCTATTTTAGATGAAAATGTCAGATGGCACTGAGAGGCTTTTGCATCTGAACTCTTCATATATATATATATATATATATATATATCTATATATATATATATATATATATATATATTTATTTATTTTTTAATAATAATAATAAAAAACTTTTAAGAAAAACAAACATTTTTTAAGTAAACATTCCTTTTCTTTCACATTTTTTTTTTTTTCATTTTTTTCGTTTACTCTTTGGGTCTGTATTGTCAAAAACTTAATAGATGTTTAGTAGGTGCTAAGTTTCACACATTAAAAAATAAATTGTGTTTCGTGAAGAGTCATGTGAATAGTGAAGCACCTAAACATGAAATACACATGAAATACAGATATAATAGTTCAAAAATTAGGGAAAAAGTGTTGGTGTGGGTTGCTTTCATAATGTGTGCCATTTTTAAACAGGGACGTAAACGTTCATGGAACCGCCGTAGAAGGTTAAAAACTAGTTCAAATGTGGTCATTGTGGATATATTTTCAACATCATTTAAGGTCTCATTTAGACATACTGTTTCTGGACCAAATAAACACTCTCAGGATGCATTAAATTAAAACTCACATTTATTTCCATTTGTAATTGCAACGCAACTTACAGACAGTGTGTGTTTGTCCAAAAATCATGAAAATAAACAAATCTTCACTCGCACCTTTAGAAAACTTTGCATCTGTAATTCACACATCTTTGGATTATGAGAGAAACCAGATCTGAAGGAAAGACTTTTTGGTTCAGCTGGGATTCAAACCAGAGACCTTCTTGTTGAGACAGTTTCCAACTGAGCCACAAATTGTGTGACTTTTCCTCTCATGTACCAGATAGACTAACAGCAGCATTCTGCTTTGAGATGTTTTCCACATAATCAAACAATAAAATAAAAAAAGAAAACTCATTATACAGATATCCTTTCAGTCAAGGAGCTCCCAAACACATAACCAGAGTTGTTACGCAATTTGACATATATGCGGATTTAGTGCCAAATATAAATGTCAGGAATTCCATTAAAACACCATTATAAACCATTAGCTTTTTCCAGTAAAACCATTACAAAATTCCTTTTTGTAGTGTGTTTTGGGCATTTTTCCATAGGATTTAACATCCCACCAATAGAATCCATCACATACCAGCAGACACCATTATAGTTTCCATTTAAACCAATACATTTCCTATTGTGTTTTTGGCAGGGTTCTATTGTTTTTTTTTCAGCAGGGTATGATTGTAATGGATAGCATGTATTGTCTTTAGCATTACACACTTTAAAAAGTGATACACTATATTTACTCAAAAGTGTGTCAACAGATTACAAGCAATATTTTTCAACTGCCTGCTCGACCAAATGGTTGAGCACATTTTGAGTCACTATATTTTATTAAGAGGAGTACCTAGCTTAACTCAAACTGATTGAGCCATCTCTACCATCTGGTTGAGGTATGTTATGCCAACAAAATCCACTAGATGTCACAAAGTCAATCAACAGCACTTGTCACAACACTTCTTCTAACATGGATGTCAGAAACAAAGAAATCACTCTTGCCATGTGGACTGCTCTTGGTGAAATTTTGCAAGGTCAGTATATTTTGACATATTACACTGTAAGAGCCCTAACTTTACAAAATTATGTTACTTGGTTCCATGAAAAAACTTTAGTATGTTTTTATAAATTTTTCAAAAACGTGCTCAACCAAATTGTTGATTTGTCACTTTATGGTAAACGTAGAAAAGCTAAGCTAATGTTTTCAGATCATCCGCAGTCAGAATGGACTATTTGCTGAGAAATATAAACTTCTGATCATTCATAGCTATGAATATGACACAGCTATTGTTATTTCTTCATGAATATACTGAGATAATTTCTTAAGTATGTATTTTCTTGCCACTTTTGGATATTTTTTGAAGTAAATATAATGAATTCATAGAATTAATGTGTGGAAATCATAATTATCAGAGGCAATTACTTCTTAAATGACAAATGCTGGTGTACTAACATTACTAACATAATGTAAAATCACAAGATTAAACACTCAGCTTTCAGTTAAAGGCATTTCATTATTGAATTCAATGATGTTATCGTCCAGCTCAGTTTAGTTTAAATAGTATCTGTGCAACCAAGTAGAAGATATCGCTGGAAAATAAGTGTCCCCAACTGAGCAAGCCAGAGGTGACAGCGGCAAGGAACCAAAACTCCCTCTGTGACAGAATGGAGAAAAAAAACCTTGAGAGAAACCAGGCTCAGTCGGGGGGCCAGTTCTCCTCTGACCAGACGAAAAGCTTCCATGTAAAAGAAGAAAAGGATAACACAATCTAAAAACAGTTTCCTTGAAGGAGCCAGAGGATACCCCTGGCTCAAGTTCCCCCTCAGGCCCACACAATGGCACAAGAAGAATCTGGAAGCATGAAGACATTGAGGAATTCCAGGTCACAGAATGAAGGTTTGAACCCCCTGTGGTTGTACAGTCACAATACTTCAAAATGCTCTTCACTGATGAGATGATTCAGCATGTTGCTCATCATACCAACCTGTACTCTGCTCAGGAGCTGGAGGATCCAGTCAAGACCAGCCCAGAAGAGATTGAAGATTTTCTTTCCAATATGGGTGTTTTCAAATTTCCATTGCTGGAGGATTACTGGCACCATGAGTCATGCTTTAGTGTGATAGCTGATATCATGCCAAGGAAGAGATTCCAGCTGTTATGTTCATTTCAATGACAATCAGCGGTGCAGTGAGAATCCAGATCGATTTGGCCAATCCGTCCACTCTTTGAGATGCTTGGCAAACAGTGTCCCCTGATACCATCCACTTACCAGCACAGTGTGGATGCGGTCATGATAAGATATAAAGGCACAAGAGCTGGCACCCTCTGCCAATATATTGGCAATAAACCAGATAAGTGGGACTTTAAAGTCTTCTGCAGAGCCAGTTCATCTGGCATCATCCATGACTTGCTGCTGTATCAAGGGGCATTCGCATTCTTCAGTGTCGCCCTCAGTGAGGAGGAGCAGATGCTACCTTTAGGACCCAAAGTTTTCTTGAAACATAAAAGCCTAAAATGCCATTATATTACTATCTTTGCTTTCTTTTTTCTTTTTAGTTTTTGAATGCAGAAAAAATGTAATGTCTTTGGTTTTGTTACTTTTAGTTATTTATGTGTTATTTATTTTTGTTTATTGTTAAAAAACAAGAAAACATAATTTCCTTTGTTAAAATGAAAACCTGAAATATTTTATGGCATACTTCAATAAATAAAGAATATTCAATATACAAAAATATTTTATTTTGCTTATTTAAAAAAATACATTAGTATTATAGTTAATATTTTCAGATTTTCATAGTATTTGTATGAATTCCGGTACTTTTACCATTAAGTGACATTTGGTAGAGGCTGATATTTTAAAAATTATGGGATGTGTTGGAAAAAAAATACATTGAGTGTGGTAACTAGCGACATAAGGAGATAAGAAATGCAAACAAAAAAAAAATTCAGTTGCCTTTTTCTTGGTGGGGCAGCTAAAGGGTTAAATTCAGCACAATTGATAAAATTAGACACTTACAGATTAACCATTCAGAATCAGTAAAATAGCACAACAAATTAAGTAAACCTTAAACAAAAAATGTGGTTTCATTGGGGGAAACAAAATAAAACAAACAAACAAAAAAAACCCCACTATGCTAATGAATACTATGTTATGCAAGCCAGGCCAGTAGCTGGCGATGAAGAAACACCCCGCAAAAATGTGATATGCATATGACGTCACCTTTTTCTCAAATTCACGTTTTTGTTGTTTACATTGAGATGATACAGGCATCGCGTTCAAAAGCTTGTGTTTTCAGGTTCTCAAACAGAGTTACTGAAGAAACCTGATGTCAAGAAACATAACCAATGAAGGATAATTAAAAAAAAAAAAAAAAATTTATAAATAGTTACCACTATGGTGATCAGTGTAGTTCAGTTTAGTTGGGCTTTTGACCCTTGACTTTTAACATTAGAGGTTGTTTGGCTGCTGTAAATGAGCTATAACAGCTAGACAAACCAAGAGAAAAGGTGATTGGGTGGTGTTGGTTATGTTTTTACATAATCATCATTTGACCTGAACACATTTAGAGCCTAAGTTAGATTTACACCTTTTCTCTTGGCATGTAATCTGTTGATACAGTTTTATTGAGTAAATATAGTGTATCATTTTTTTTTTTTACAGTGCATATAAATTACATATAAATATATTTCTGCCTCATTCAGTATGAATATCTATATGATGTATTAAAAGTGATCAGAATAATCAGTCAGATGTTATTTCAAGCACTCACTGGTGAGTTTTGAGCTGATTTTACTATGTTGCTTCTTTATTAAATAACAGAAGTTGTTTAAAAAATTGTGGATTGCCATCAGTTTGAGCCAGTTGTACTCTTCATTTATCTGTAACTTTCATGCATCACATGCTCGAGTCTATGCAAATGAATCACAGGCTGCAAAAATTATGCAATTCTCAATTTTTTGGTAATGTAACTAGTACTAATTGCTGTTGGCTGGGAGTACTAGGTAAAGTAGTAATATTACGTTTGAAAGGAGTAACTAGTAATGAGTAACATATTACATTTGAGTAACGAGCCCAACACTGCTCCTTAAACAGCCTTAAATAATATATAGATGGACGAAGATCATCTTAATGTTTGGTGGTGTGAAGAGCGAAAAGTGAAGAGAATGGACTATATAGACAGTTATTATTGTGATTTAGGCCAAATAAGCTGAAAATGTCTGAAGATAGAAGTCAGAAAGAACTACAAAGAAAAAGGCGAGCGTAAACATTGGTAATCCATCCCAAGTTGCTTCTTTTGTTGTTGACCAGGTAAGGGAATTATTTATTGTGTGCACCACTCTTTAAAACTCATTAGTATCAGTGAAATTCACATTAAACTCAAGAAACAACTATGTTAATTCCCATGGATAGATGGCAGTGCAGCGTTTAACACCTTAAAGTAAGAACAGCGATGCTAACGCTAGGCTAGAATACTACTGAATGCACATTTAATGGGAAATTCTCAACAGTTAGCACAATACTTACCATAAAAGGTTAAATAATGTATTGGCAATATAAACTAGATAGATTTTCTACAATTAATAAAATACTTGAATCTAAATAGGATCATACTTTAACATTTACAACGTTTAATGTCTTCTGTTTCAGAACAAACAACACAAACATGTTTCTATTTTAATTATGTCATTTATTTGCACAATCCTCCAGTAAGTATTTATCAAATACTGAAAAGAAAAAAAGTTTTTGTCTGTGCACTCAACAAACAGAACACACCAGTTCACTTTCTTAGTTTCATTTACATTTTAATGTCTGAAAACAAAACAAAAAACTAAAAGTCTATAAAAGAGTTCAACTCCTTTAAAAAGGGAAATAGAAAAACAAATAGTAAATGTTAAAAAAATCACAATGCAGCCATGGTTAAAATCATTTTAGTATTTGTATGACAATTCAAACCAGTATAAAGGATATGAAATGGCAGTATACTGTACGTTTATGTACACACGTTACAGAGAATAGAAGAAGAAGAGAAGCTTTCCTCAGTGGTTCGTTCCAAATCAATACTGTCAAACTTAAAAATAAGGTTTGTGCAAATGTCTGCATTTCTATTTGAAACAGACAGATCAAATATTAGTGTTCTCTCAGTTTAAAAGAAGAAGAAGAAAAAAAAACATCTCATGTTGCCCTAAAAGTAGTGCTTAAAAACATCCAGAGGCCCAAAGTGGTTGAACAAACCTTAGCAGTCCACCTCAAAAAACAAAACCGGTACAAAAACTAGTTTAAAACACAGAATGAAAAGAACAGTTCTATTCATAAAAGACACAAAAACATCGATTTTATGCGCAGTGTAACTATAATCGCAGTTTGCACTTGGCTGTAAAGTAACGCCACAAGCCATAACAGCAAACTCAATGAAATTAATACTGAAAACCTCTTTCTCACACACACACACACACACACACACACACACACACATTCAAACACACCCTCCCTCAGTATTTACAAACAGGCCATTTTTGTAAAGGGATTTTTGATGAGTGAAAGAACATAAACAGATTCACCACAGAAGTTACAAAAAGTTGGACCGGACGTCATGTTATCATACCAACAATCTTTTAGTATGAGCCCTTATTAGCCGGCAGTAACTGGACCCTGTATTCAACACAAAGACACAGCCTTCCAAAAAACACTTGGCAACACGGTCACCGTGAAAGATCAGAGATGGCAGGTAGAAATGTTAAAAGAGTAAAAAGTTAAAATATCTGCTCGTCGCCCCACACAGAGGGAATAAAATGATTTAAAGGGCTTTTTAAAGCATTTTACAAACTGAGATCTCCCTTTAGATTGAACCCACACAAGCTGCCTTCTTCATACAAAATACCAAAGAACCACGCTAGTCCACGTCAACATGCCTTTGATATTCATTAAGGTAATGAAATTATAAAGTACTGTATTAAATAACCAAAGACACTTTTCTTAATCTAAAAGTGTTCACGTTATTAAAATTTAAAAGACGTGCACTTTAGAATTCACAGCTATGCTAAAATCATTCAACAAACATAAACAGTAACACAAACTCCTCCCACCGGTTCTGTGGCCCCTCCTACTTACATCTGAACTCCTCCCACTTGTCATTTAAAGGAACAGTTCACCCAAAATTTCATTGTTAACTTACAGACATCAAAACTGGCACAGAATGAGATTTAAGAGCTATGGAGAACTGTTGGCCACACAAAGATGGGCGAACTATTCCTTTAACCTCTCCCACTTGTTAATATTAACACGGCATTACCAAACTTTTTGAATGCAAATTCAATCAAGCTCACTTCATAAATCCCACCCGATAATATTGTACACAGAACAATTATCAACACGGAAAATTTCACAGAAATAATAACAAACTCTAACCCAACAAAGTGCAAACTGAAGCTGCCGTACGTGCCGGTACGATTCCTACCACAACATGTGCTGCTCATCTTGAAATAAAAGACAGCGTTTGTTTCAAACACGCCAATGTTCCTTCCACCGCCAAAGCAACAAAAATGACAAGTAACATCACGGACAACATTTCTGTCAATGACACAGGCTTTTAAATTGACCATTTCCACAGGAAAATCCATTTGTCTGTTTTATCCCACATCTGTAAATTTCCCTTGTGCTGAAGAAGCTTCTGGAAAGGCCGCAGCAGGTCACATGGGCTTGCTGTAGCCAAAGATTCCTACAGGGAAGTGTTTCACGTGAGTCGGCCACTGAGCGGCCAGCTGGAAAAACTTCACGTCGTGCCACTCTACGCCATCGATGGACACTGCACAGACAAAGACAATATAAAAATGACTGCTGTGAGAAGTCACACAATAATATATCTAATAGCAAATACAGATTCATCCTATAATCATGTCTTATCCAGATTTTCAGTTCACCAAATCTAGTAGTAGAATCTTACCAAAATAAGTTGAATCGTATTCCATAAATCAAATTTCCTGATTCCAGATTCCAAAAATGAAGTACTTGTAATTCGATTTTAAAATACTTGTAATCCAAATACAGTTACTTTTTTATTGATGACTTGATTATATTTATTCACACAATAGCAATAAATTATGCATAATTTATTGATTAATTTTTTAAAAATCATTTCAATTTTACTTTTCTAAAATGCCAACATGACATGCAGGTAAACAAAACATTTCATTTTTTAGTAAGTGTTTTATTTTGATTGATGTTATTTTAAAATTATTTATTTTAATTTTATATTTTTATGATTTAATTAATTATTAGCTTTTCATTAAACTCACAAACTCCCTGCAGTTCTTTCACGAAACCCAGTTTGGGAAACCTTGACATAATGTAATGCTTAATTCACTTTATGTTGTTCGAATGTAAAATATTTTCTTTGCATTTTAATATCAATATGGTACAATATTATTCTATTTAAATCAATGCGATAAACAAGTTATATTAAAAGTAATCTAAACGTAGTCTGATTATATTACTTTAAAATGTGTAATGCAATAGATTACGTTACTAACTACATTTTCTGTCATGTAATTTGGAGTCAGTAACAGACTACAAGTAATCTACCCAGCTCTGACTGTAATAAATATTGAAATACAGTATTTATGATATAGCCTACTGTTAAAGACTTTGGGGTCAGTAAGATTTTTTTTAAACAGTTTTTGAAGTCTCATGCCTATGGAGGCTGCATTTATTTGATCAAAAATACAGTAAAATAGTAATATTGTAAAACAATTTAAAATATCTATTTTTTATTTTATTTTAATATTTTATCTGAATTTTCAGCATCATTACTCCAGTCTTCAGTGTCACATGATCCTTCAGAAATCATTCTAAGATGCTGATTTGCTACTCAAGAAACATTTTTGATTATTATCAATGTTGAAAACAGTTGTAATTATTATTTTTTTTGGAAACTGTGATTTTGTTCAGTATGCTTTGATGAATAGAAAGTTCAAATGAACATCATTTTATTTTAAATAATTATTTGTAACATTATCAATGCCTTTACTGACACTATCGGTCAATTTAATGCATTCTTGGTGAATAAAAGTATTAATTTCTTATAAATCTCTTACTGACTCCAAACTTTAACTACTATTATAATAGAAACCCATTACATCCCACCATTTTAATAAGGACACATGCAATGCAAAATATCACATTTAGACAAGTGACCAGAGGGTGGCAGTAGAATACAACTAACATATAACACATTCGCTATGAACGTGCTCTACTGGGGGTTTGTACATTGAGTTGTGTAGGTTTGTGTCTGTGTGGGTTTACCCTTCAGCATGGTGTGCTGGTGTTTAGCGGTGCAGATGAGTCTGCTGATACTGTCTATCACCTGACTCTTAGAGTCCACATCCTTCTCTTTTGGCTTCTTGCTCAGGAAAATCACTGAGAGTAGAAGGAAACCAGATGTAAAGCAGCAGTAACAGCACACGGGAGACAAATTAACCACTTTTGCAGCTCATGTTAACACACCTTTCTTGTTTTTCTCCTTCATGACAACGGTCATGGCCATTCCAGGAGGAGGTGTAGGCTCCCCTCCGTTGGGGATTCGCGAAACCTGCAGCGAGCGGAAGTTGCTCTTCAGCGTGTACTTAATTCCCACGTCTCTCTTCTCACTTTCTTTCTTCTTCTCTGCACCCTGTAACGTCCAATAGTCCACTTGAAGACCCATCACCTCACCACCGGTTCCTGGAGAACTGCATGCACATATGTTTGAGATATAAGTGTGAAGTAGATGTACATTAAGATGTTATTTTTCACTGGAACCAATGGTCATGTTTAAAGTGCCCCTATTATGGATTTCTGAAAATGAGCTTTCATGCAGTGTGTAACACAGCTCTAAGTGAGTGAAAACATCCTGCAAAGTTTTCAATCTGAAAGTGCACCGTGTATAAAGTTATTGTCTCTCAAAAGAAAGAGTCAACTCTGAATCATTGAAACGAGTCGTTTTAAAAAGGAATCCCAAGCCGTTTCATGTTGAGGTCAACATGAAGCATTAGCATATTTCCCGCCCACTTGTTGGTCTTTTCGAGTTGAAAATGCAAATTTATTCTTTGCCACTAGGTGCCACTTTTGGAGCCGTAAAAATAGCGGTTTCTCCGGTAACGCTGTACACAAAGCAGCACTGCACTCACAAACACTGCTTTATCAGGCATTACATGCATGATGAAATGAAAATGTGACCTATCGACCAATCACCGCAGATTAGCTTCATGCAAAGGAGGGGTTTGGAAAGATTAATCGTTGAGCGAATCATTTGGGAGTCGTTGAGCAAGTAAGGTAAAAATAAATGCATATTATAAGACAATGAAAGTGTTTTTTGACCTTGCATGCATGTCAACCTGTTGTTGGGGATCCCAAAACCAAAATATGAACATTTCATTACCCATAATAGGTGCACTATTTCCATTTCCAACCTCATTTCCCATTGAAATGGTTTATATTATGTTGTGTCTTTGCACTGAAGTTGGTAACACTTCACATTTTCTTGCAATGACTTTGGTAACAGGGCTGAGTGGTCATGTTAGACTCATCCTCAGGCTCATTTCCAACCTCATTTATTTACGATTACGAAGCAACCAGGATTCTTTGGCATTTACGCTACATTTGCGCTACACATTTTCACAAGCGCATACACAGTTTCTCGTACCCTGCTCCAGAGAGACTGGCAGAAACGGAGGGGGATGACGGAGGGGTGGAGGTCATGTCTTTCCCGTACGGTGTTCCCGTCTGTGCTGGAGGTGAGGAGAGCATGTTCACACTGCCCACCATCACTACGTCATCAGAGTCCACTGCCAGACGACACGCACACAAAAACAAATCAATCATCTTTCACTGCTGTTATTGTTTTCATTGTGTTCTTGACTCAAGTAAATCCTACCTGATGTAGATAAGCTGTGCTCCACAATTCCCACTTTCACCAACTGCAAGAAAGCACATCCAAATCCTAAATTACATATGTCAGTTATGTTTTGAACGGCATACTATAGTTTGTACGGTTTTTGTAGTATTTTTTCATATGCACAGAATAACCCCAAAATGTGCAATATACATCCAGCACTGTGCACAATACTGTACCACCCAATGCAATGCTTCAGACTTAACATTTTTAACATGATGGAACCAACCGCTAGTCATATCAACTGTGATTTCTTAATGTCTTGTTCTTGATCAAAATGCCAGAAGTTAAGCAAATTTTTACAAAAAATTGGGTTAAAAACAATACATTTTTTTAGATGATTCTTGGAAATGTACACATGTAATGTAATCATGACAAAGTTTATCTTTACACAATTCTGTTTCAAATATTTCATTATACAGCATATACAATATACAGTAACCAGCACATAATTTGCTCAAGTTTGTTATAAAAATAGCCTTAAAAAAATTTTATTTAAAAAAAAGCAAAAGAAAGAAAAAGGAAGTAAAAATGTTGTTAATGTGGTCTGCAATTTTTGCAACCCTGTTGCCAAACTTTTAATCTCTGAATACAAATTTGACTGATTTCATTATTTTCCTGCAATAAACATTACATAAACAACATGTGTCATATAACTTTTAGTTACAATAGCTCTGGTAACAGGGTTGAATGGCTGAGCTTCATGAGATTGAACTAACACATTTTTGAGAAAATGGAGAGAGATTATGTATTTGGAATTTATCGTTTTGTGTAACAAGGGAAAATCAAGCAATAACAGGATGGTGCTAAATGTTGTTTTTGGGCAACTTAAATGAGATACCAATTTACATATTTAAGTTTCAGTGTTTATTTATAATTAAAATAATATAAGAAATATATATATAAACACATTCCTCACTATAACAAACATGGGATATATGCCTCTAATGCTTTTGTAATGGGACAACCAAGTATATCTGTGGAAAGTGCAGCTGACACTTTAGAACAACAACAGGGAGGAAATGAAAGAGAAAGCATTCTCACCCCAATGAATGGGACAAACTTCTGGCAGGAGTCTTCGTCAGGGCTGTAGAGGTCAAACAGGAGGGAATGGTTAGCGCAGGGCTGACAGGATGTGTAACGTTAAGCTGTCAGTGAGGGCGGATGGTCTGAGAGATGCGTGTGAAGTCATCAGGGTGTGGGGGGTGAGAATGGGGGTGTCAGATCAGATAGTGTGACACAGAGTGGTGCCCTCTAGTTGACAGAGTGCTGTGAGGCCACAGTGAGTGTGAGGGCTCATGCCATGAGAGGACGCTGGGATAGCTTCTTACATCCTCCACCAATCAGGGGGGTGTAAGGCCGCAGGCTATGAGGGAGCTTCATAATTGAACTCATTGTTATATAATCTTCTAATCTTTCATGTCTCTTCCCAAAAGTGGTCAACAACTGACAGAAGTTGCTCTCCAACACTAAAGAAACCAGAACACAAAGAACTTCCATGTTTAGTCGATTGTAATTGACAAAAACAGAGCTGGCACAAAGTCGTTGCCTGTAGCCAGACTTGACTATCAGCATAAAGTCTGATCCACATTGCAGCTATTTTAGGTCGAGAATCACCTACTTAGACGGGATGTCTGACCAGCATGTACAATGACCAATCACAACTGAGAAAGCTCTCTGCTTCCAGACATCTACTTGAGTTGTCTCAAATAAAACTTAAAAAATTTGAAACCTTGAACCCGCAAACTCCACCAACTAGGTTAATGTCTTTTAATGGTGTGAGCACATCAAAAGCGAATTAAATTATTCGTGCGAGTAGATTACATACAAAGTCATTTGACTTTGTTTGTAATCTACTCGCACAAATAATTAATTATGCAAATAATTCGCTCAATTCGCATGGCACGTTGTCACACAAGTCAATCTGCGAAGAGCACATTGACATGTCTGGTTGTATCAGAAAATGGAGGAGAGCGTTACGTGCACAAGTTACACGAAAAACATCCCGCGAGTAATCTAGAGCGATAACGCGATGCAAATATTCGCTTTGCTTTTGGTATGCACACACCATAAGAGTTTCCATGATAATAAAAAAAGGAAAACTATTTTAAAATACATGTGCCAGGTTCTTTGCCATTTTTAAGAAAAGTTGAAATTTAAGAATATTTAAGAACATTTTCCTTATACATTGAATACAACTTAATCATTACTTTTTTTTTGTGTTATTTTAAAATTATGAATTACTATTAAATATCAAATTAGTGTAGAGTCGCACCACATGACATCATATTTATTTAATTAATAATTATTTGGTATTTTAAGAGACTTATTGACCTATACAAAAAGTCAGTCTCTCTATAACATGATTTGCTGTTTTATTATTTTTTTCCTGCATGTTTTGTTCGTCACACCAAAGGACTGGGCAATTTTATCGATTAATTTGAATTTAATGTTTTGCCACGATTTTATTTTTTATAAATCGAGGAATCGCAATTTTGAATAGAAATATTACCAGATGTTAGAATTAGACACTTTGACAATATGGCAATGATAACAGAAAAAGCAAAAAGACTGATCCAACGCATGTCGGCGCACTCATATCGCTAGGTGCCATTCACACAAAATGCGCTTTTGTGTTGACAAAGATGCGACTCGGGCAGTAGAATAGGAAAAACATGCAAGAAAATGGGAATTAACTTTTTTTTAGACTGCCGTTTCATGCAAGAGATGCGAGCGCAACAGTCAAACGCGTCCATGTTTACATAGAAAAAACAATGGAAAAGCAGCGCAAGCGAATAAAAAACCTGTGAAGAACTTCTAGCCTACTGTATGTCTGATATTTCATGTTTGCATCATGGTTATAGGCTAAAAGCTGCTGTTGTTTTTACAGAACATTTATAGTTAATAATAATCTACTTTAAGTCATTTTGAATTTGAATTACCTAGACTTTTGATATTTTTTAAAAACATTTTCCTTGTATTATTTCTGAACATATAATATGTATAAGACAAGTTTGTACAAGATGTAGTTGTAGTTCATGCATATTTTCTGCAAAGATATTAATCAAGTGATATGTTTAACATCATGTCGCCAACTTCACATGTGGTGCGCTTGGAATAGAATTTTCTTCAACTAGATAAAAATAAATAAAAAGTTACTTGAATCATGTTGTAGTTACATTTTCAAGTTGACAAGTAAAAAATCGTAAACAATCGAATCGGTCAAACGTTCTGAAAAATCGAGATTTAAAGTTTTTTTGCCAAATCGCCCAGCCCTATCACACCACATGACTTTGAAATTTCCAAAAGTGACTGTTTAATGTTTGAGAAGTTTGCTGAAATCATTTTTTTTCTCCCCCCACTTTTTGTTAGAAACTTAGAGTTTTGAGTTTTTCAACAGAATTGTAAAATGTGACCTCAAGAACATCTAATCAATTATCAATGAGTGAAATCTAGTTCTGTCCTACATTTATTTTCCTCGCTGAATGTCCTATTTCACTCAGAACATGTAATGCACAACATTACAGAAATAAAATGGGTTCTGAACACTGTTTAATGTTTATTTTAGGCTCTGCTCTGATGCGTCAGCTAGTACGATTGTAAAATTATGTCGAGGAAGGGTTGGAGTTATTGTTAATATTTTAATGTGTTCTGATGACACACCTGCGGCATAACAATCTCTGCTGTCCATTCTCACTTCATTCATTTCTCTTTGTTGTCTCTCTATTGGTGTTTTATCACTTTCTGTACCCCCGGGTTTCTCTCTGTATATCTCCCTTCATCTTTCGCTATTTTGTTCTGCTTCAAAGTGATAATTGGATGTGTGACCTTTTGTATCTGTGCTTGTCCTTCAGCAGACTATCACAGATTTATGTTCCAGTCTGTGTGTGCGTGTACTTCATTATTCATCCAATATTTGGATGTCTGTTTTTCACAGGACTAATTTAGCACAGTCCCAAATCATTCCAAAACCTGTTCTAATAAGAAGGCATTTAGCCAACGCTTTGGACACAACTACCATGTGTGTTTTTATAGCAAGCAGTTAAAATCAAATGAATGTTTAATTTACTATTAATAAGTTGATCACAATAATGAAACTGAGAATTGAGAAAACTGATCATACAAAGTATTGACAAAAATTCTTCAGAAACACTCGTAAGTATGAACTTGCAACCTTTCAGTTACCACATTTTTAACCACTAAACCACCCTAATTCACTCGTCTCTTTTCAAAGTTTGTCACCATCTCTTATCTCCAAACCTGTTAAACTCAAACCAAACTAAATCAGTTAAACACACAAAGAGACTGAATTATGAACACAAAACACACAGTGAGCAAAAACTAGTAGTCACGCAGACAGGTGTGTGTGAGGTTAACATACTGAGAGCATGAGTGATTTAAACCACAGCAAACATTAAAACGTCAACCCAAACACACGATTAGGTACCTGATGTAAAAATCAAAATACAAGCTTCTCTTCCTTGAAGGCAAAAACAAAAGAAAAGGAGGGAAAAACCCAAAGCATAACAGTTACTGCGCCATCCTCAACACACGTCCACTTCTCAATGACAAAATAAAACCAGATCAAACAAAGGAGTGACATAATTAAAAAAAGAAAATGCAAGTGCAACTGATTGTTTGATCTACTGTATGGACCAACTGACGATAATGATTATGATACCCATAATAATTCATTGAGCGAATCTCATAAAACGTGTCCTTGCCACATTTCACCCCAAAAACAAACGCAATAAGAATTTATATTCTGCATTAAAAAAAAGATGGATTTGCATTTAAGGTCCATTGAGATTATTTTATTTATTGGCTGAATTCTCATTGCTGCAGTGTATCTGCACAACTGTGCTTTTTTGTTCTTGTCAGTGGTAATTTTTGTTAGATTCTTTACTGCAGGGTTGCCAGGTTTGCACAAAAAACCTGACCGTTTTGACGGGGGTCCCCTGGTAAAATGTGCATTGCAGGGGCTAAATATCATGTTATTGGGGTCGCTTCAACCCGCAGACATGAAAACACAGACATGAAAAACAACCAGTGGCAACAGTGTTAAAGTAGACCAATTCTGCGGGAAAACAGCGGACTTGGCAACACTGCTTTACTGTAATAAAGAATTTTGTAAATACAAAGGTAATTCATTGTGATTGTTCTAAAAAAAGCCTTAATGTTTTGAACTGAAATACAATTTAATTAATTTTCCCTTTGAATTTGGGGTAAAATATGGCTTGGACATTTGGTAAATTTTGTAGGATTAATGCCCCTTGCATTTAGACTTAGGACATACTTTGTACGACTTTATTTTGGCCAGATGGTGAACAAACATACACTACATTTAAGTATAACTGACACATGCCACATCATTAATTACATATTTCCACGCACACATATTACAAGACCATACCTTTTTTGTTTATAGGTGAGCATTGCTTCAGAAATAGGGAATTGGTGGGAGAAATTGGCTCCAGCCAGATACTGCGAGACACGTCCGGCCACATCAATATTATCTGTAGAAATTTTTAAACATCGCACGCATTAAGTACCAGCATCAGATAACAAAGGCATGAAATCATTTGAAGAGCCCATATTAGCAGACGCGCTAACCTGAATTAGGAGCTTCTAACCTCCCGAACACGTCCCTCCATCCGGCGTCCAAGAAGATGTTATTGAACTTACTGTCAAATGTTGAGATGTACTTAGCCAGTGGATGACAACCTGATCAAAAACAAAGTGCATTTAGCGCACATTGAAGAAATATCACAGAGTAATGTAGTTGTCTTTCACATCAGACCAAAGTCCAAAATAAACACTCACTAAACACCAAATATGACTACAAACTGGCATTGGCGCATAAATAATCCCACCAGCTGGGCGGCAACTCTATTAGGAACATAATACACGTTTTAATTGAATTGTGTGAATCCTCCCATTAAGCCGCCAAAACAGAAATATGAAAAATCTGTCACAAAATCTGTCTTTACGTTTTTCTGACACATACAGTTTTACTGAGGGAGGTGTATATGAAAAACAGCTATAAAACCCATTGTAATTAGCATATTATACAATATATATATATAAAAATTAGGGCTGTCAGTTGATGGAAATTTGTAATCTAATTAATTACAGGGTGCTGTGATTAATTAATCTATGATTAATTGTGAAAATACCCCCAAAAGATAACGTAAAGCTATTATTGTGTTAAATGTTTAGGCTACAACGGCCTAACATAAAGTATGCAACATAAAAGAAGATAATTTGAGAAACATATCAGTATTTTTTGTTCATGCAATGAAAGTCACTGGTAACCAAAAGAGCTTTTATACCAACAGTCTTCAAAATACCTTACTTTATGTTGTACAAAAGAAAGTAAGTCATTCAGGTTTGAAACAACATGAGGGTGAGTAAATGATGACAGAATTAATTAATTAATTTATTTATTTTTGGTGAACTATTCATTTAATGTTTTTTTTTTGTAATAAATGATATGATACTCTAAAGAAGAAACTATAACTACTAGCAGCTGGCGGTAAATGTCTGTATGAGTCGATTCGATTCAAATGGCTGATTCATTCAGGAATTCAGTAAACGGCTCTCTTTATGAATGGAGCTTTGAATCATTGATTCATACGATTCGTTTAAACCGCGGATTCATTCAGAAACTAAACACCGCTGTGTTGCTCGGAGATGCACAACAGTTCTGCTGTGACTTTATAGGTAATATTTTCGTTGGCAAAATTTAACAAAAACACACAATATTGTGTTTAAAATATAACACAATATTAACTTCTTATTTACTGAACTGTTGTTTAAAATCATATTTGCACTCATGTTCTTCGTGACAAAAACTGATATTGCTCTCGCTGCTGGTGTAATATCGCTTATCATATGATATAAATATGAGAATAAAACTCATACAGGGTAATTTTTTGCCCCAATATCTTGAATTTTAAGGCATAACTGCATTTATGGAGTTGTTGCCTTGCATCGTATTTGTCAATGGGCAACTGTATGAAATGTAAGATGATGTACAGGTTTGGGGACGGGGCCAATGTGTTAAAATATTTTAATCGCATTATTTTTTCATAACTAATTAATTAAACTAGCGCATTAAACTGACAGTCCTAATAATAAAAAAAAGTAAAATAAAAATAAATAAATGAATGTATTTTGACAGATAATTTTGGGAAGTGATTCAGATGCTTTATTCTGCTTACCGACTGGAATGACTAGAAACCGAATGTAGCTCAACCAATCAGGTGTCTTGTTGGCAAGCTGCTCCACAAAGCAGCGAAGAACCGTGCTGAGGTAACTCTGATCGCCCGCCACTGCCACTTTAATGGTGGGTGGTGTTTGTGCATTACAGTTGCAGCTGTCACAATGACAAACATGAGAGATACAAAAATTCATACTCAAGTTCTTACAAAAATACCCACTCAATTAATTTTCTCACTGATTAAGCGTGCTAGGGTTTATTTGTGTAGTGTGAGGGCACAGTGAGGAATTTCTGTGGCCAGTGAGGCTTACAATCGTTGAATCCTGGTGACGATGGTGTTGAAGGCGGCCTGAACATCTGCGGGGGAAACGGTGGACACAATAGGCTGCTTGTGCTCCTGAAGAATTTCATTCAGATACTGCCACAGAAACAGAGTTCACGGATCAAAAAGCAGCATGAGGGAATTAGTGCGACTGCTAAAGAGACAGTGTGAATGAAAACAAGCTATGAGGACTGTAATGTACGTAATGGCTATCCCTGCGGGACACATCAGCCTCAGGGAAGGACGAATGTCCAAATAAATCCAAACAGACAAGACAAGTGATAAAAACAGTTCGTATCCCCAGGTTAAAGTGTCAGTCCTGTTACAATCATAACCGCCTCTTATTAAAATATTGTACTATTCAATAAATAATAAGTGAACTCGGAGTAAATCAAGGACAAGTCTCATCTTTTCTTTTTATAATTAGAACTTTCTTATAACTCTGTTACTGTTTTGAAGGCATCACTGTATTCAAATTGTACAATACTAATAAATACTTGTGCTGTCAAGTATAGTAATTGCAATTAATCGCATCCAGAATAAAAATTTTTGTTTACATAATATATGTATGTGTACTGTGAATATTTATTATGTGTATATATAAATACAGACACATACAGTATACATTTTGAAAATATTTACATGTATATATTTATATTATATATAAATCTATTAAATATAGAAACATAAAATATTTTCCTGAAATATATACATGCATGTGTTTGTATTTATATATACATAATAAATTCACACAGTATACACACATATATTATGTAAGCAAAAACTTTTATTTTGAATGCGATTAATCGCGATTAATCGCTTGACAGCACTAATAAATACTAATAATCACTAACATCTAACACTAATCCACTAATGTATATATTAAATAATTTACTTGCTTGACTACAGAAGTTGCTAAAAATCTTTAAACTTGACTTTACAAAATCACCTTTTTATGGAATAACTCTAAAACACACACAAAAAACTTTTCTTAAGTGATCATTTTCTTTACTTTTCGTTTTTCTTAATTTTCTTTTTTTTTCTGTTTTACACTAAAAATATTGAAACGTACTTAAGAAACATCAAAATGATATGTTTTCTTGAGATGAAAAATTACAAAACATAATAGGAACATAATATACCAAATGTACCAAAATGTAGTAACGTTTACGGTTAAAACAAGAAGAAATGATTTGCCAATATGGTAAGAAAAAAGTAACTTAATACAAGATAAATTCTCTGAAAAGTGTTCTCATTACACAGTTTTGATTCTCAATTACATTTTATGTTGTTTTAGGATGTTTCAGTACTTTTATTGGAAAACTAGACAGTGTAACAAACACACCTGTCCCTGCCAGTCTGTAGTGTTAATGAGAACGATATTCTCTGGCAGATGTTCGTCAGAGTTCAGGATCTGGTTGAGTTGATCATAAACTGATTTCCTTGGGACCTGCAACAGGAAGGACATCAGGTCAGAAAATGAGCACTTTGCATTCATAAATCAGTCTTCCAATATTTCCTTATTTTTATCCCAGCAGACACAAACACACACTTACACAAACCTGTGTGATGAGTCTGGAGTCTGGAGAGGTTTCGCTCTCGATGCTGCTGGTGCGATCGCTCTGAGCTTTAGAGTTCTGTCTGTCCTTCATGGATGTGCTTCGAGGACGTCGCTGCAGCTTACTGTCTGTTTTACTGGCCACCCAACAAGGAGAAGACATACTGTATTAGCATTGCTGGCTATTATCAGTTATTATAGCTCCTGCAAGACATTTTTGACACAAGCCCTCCAGGTGTGTTTTAAAACATTGTAGCTGGTCTCTAGATGGCGACTGACCAGCTGGATTGGATATAAATGTACAATATTCAACTCAGATGAAGAACACCTCAAGGTGGTTATTTCAGTCTGAACTAAGATCTGTAGCACTGTAATAGAGTAGATCGTGCATCACAGTTTGTGGCATCTTCTGCCTCCCAAGGCACCACAGAAAGAAGCTAAAAAGAGGCGAATCAGTGATGCGCTGCTGCGTTCCACATTCACTAAAGTGTCTGTGAGCCCATCGCTCGGGGACTGAGTCTTAATGAGCTCATTAGCCAATGCAAACACACACATATGCCGTCTAGCAGAGGCCTGTGAGAACAACCAACTAGAAAACTACATGGAAGAACAGATGATTTGATGTTATGATGGACCACAAGAGAAATATAACAGATGGGTGTTTCTTCAACTGAGCACTTTCGGTCCTGTGGAGTTTTAGAAAATAAACTCGCTTAAATCGTACTTTTCACACTTGCTGGTTTAAAGTCAGCATGAAATAAACATTTACCTTACTTGGTAAATGCATGATATTAATCTTATTGTCAATGCAACTGCATTCAATCTACAGACTTCTCTTTGGTGACGTATTCTATGCCAGACTTTAGTTTACTTAAAACCCATTTCTTTTTTACAATTGACTGCAATCTCGGATTTGGATCCATCTCCATTCAATCAACAACCAATGAATAGAACCAAGTCCCCACCCTGTTTTTTCAATATCCATTTCACTCTGATGTACGTCACAATATTGCAGAAAAAATGTATTACAACTTCAGTTTCATTGTGACTTTCCTATTTTTAGGGCAAAATTGTAGTTTTATGCAAGAGCACCAGCTCTGGGCATGCGACCAAAAGTGCTAATCTTATTGGATGGTCAGAGTTTTTCGCAAGGCGAAACAAAAAATGTCAACAACCCTGTTTGTAAATTGTTGGCATGCAAATATTGGTGTCAGTCTAAACAGACGAACTGCCACCAGTTCATTCAATATACAATTTTACTAGGGCAAAATTGTTGGTTGGCGTGACAAAACTGCAGTTCTAATTTGTGTAAAAAATTATCTAAATAATTTTTATAAAATAAATATTTAAATATTTTGTCTATTTCACGGTTTAGCTTTTTTATGATAGATTTTCATGTTTTACAGATTTTAAGGACAATGGTAAAACAATTAAATCTAAGTAAAAAATTATAATGGCATAGATAAAAAAAAAGAAGAAAAAACTTATTTTAGAAAAAGTTGTAATTGTTAATTTTACTGTCCACAAAAATTTGGTCAGATTTTCACATTTATGATGTGTCTGTTCAGACCAGTGCTTAAAAAAAGAGCAGACAGGCTGAATGAAAATGCAGTTCCACTCTCTGACAGTAGGTGGCGCTTACATTAAAGCGGAAACATCTCTGTGATGCAAAACATTGCACAACTTTCAGGGCCAGCTCCAAATTCTATTTACTGTCGCGTAGCAAAAGAGTGTGTTTCTGAGCGTCACCAAGTCAAAGTTTTATGCAACAGCTGTGGCTCTGGGCTTGTAGTGTTAAGTTTGTCAGCCATTTTTAATTTAGTCTTAGTCCTGTGTCAAATCTACTTTTTAGTTACATTTAGTTAATTATACTTAGTTTTTACTTGTCCTGTTTTTGTTCAGTCAAGTTTTAGTCGACTAAATGTCTAAGCATTTTAGTCTAGTTTTAGTCGATGAAGACTTTTTTCGTCATGCTGTATAATGGTTACACTGATTAAAAAATATATATATATTTTGCTTAAAGTTATAATCACAATGACTGTTGCCATTTGAGAAATATATATTTACATTTCCTTAGAAGTATTGCACTTCCACCAATAAGCACAAATCAATAGAATGTGGACACATATACATGGTTTATTTGACCCCATCTAGTGTATTGATTTATTATAAAATTAATATCAAAGACTTAGATATACACTACATTATGAAAACTTGTAAAACAAACAAAAAAACATTTTAACAGAGAAATTCCTAATTACAATATTTCCAAAACAACATGTTTCTCTATTAAAACATGTTTTTAATTATTATAGGTGTTTCTGTAATGTAGCGCTAGTGCATGTGCATGGTTTCCAAATTGCAAAAATTAAGTAAAACACTGGTCCGAAAAAGTATCCTTTTTACGGAGAAGTTGTGATTTGGGAATTTAAACTCTTGATATTTGGCAACAGCAAACATGAAAGCTCGTGTAGTAGAGGCACGTACAGCAGTCCGCAATATTTTGCCGCCTCGTTTTTTCGACAAAAAAAAAAAAAAAAAAATGTTTTATTATATTTTAGTCTCGTTTTTATCATCAATGATACTGCATGTTGATATTGTCACAGTTATCGTTTATTGACCCTATTGTCGTCTCATTTTCGTCATGAGAAAAAAGCTTGTCAATGAACATTTTTCGTCATAGTCTTCGCTGACGAAATTAACATGGGCATGTGACCAAAAGTGCAAATCTTATTGGTTGGCCAGAGTTTTTCGCAGTGCAATGCAAAAAAACATGTCAAAGAAAAAAATAAACTGTCCATAAATGGACGGCATGTGAATGTTTGCATCTGTCTGAACAGGTGCATTACCACCAGTTTATTCACATGTAAATTGTTATCGCACCGTGTTTTCGCACTTAACATTTGTCCTCTGTAGTTAAAGAAACACCCAGATGTGAGAACATCTGCTATGACTATTATTAAATTCAACAGTGAAAAAACGGCATCTAAGGGGATTGTTCAGACAGAAAAAAGGGAGTTTGAGAGAGAGTGAGAGAGGTTGCAACAGAAAACAGATGGAAAATAAAAACAGGAAGGCACGAATAGAAGGTCTCGTTTGTTACCTAGGCGACATGAGAGTCTGCGACTCAGCCTTGCAGAGTTTGCCCACCGTTCCTGCTAATTTCTCCGTGCTCACGTCCCAGCTCATGCTGGTGTCACATGGTGCCATGCCGCCACCCGCCTCGTCCTCCACCAGCTCCTGCATGGAGAGATAAACATCAGGCGGGAACATGTATCACTCTTTTCAACGGCTCGCGCGGCCGTGAAAATTGTCATGTTGCCGTGGCGACGGCCACTTAGCCACAAAGCAGAATTGCGGTGTGGAGGTGTGGATGTGTCTGAAAGAGTGTGTGTGTGTGTGTGTGTGTGTGACTTCAACACACTAGATACTGTTAGGACTGATTAAGTGTGCGACACAGACCACAGCCTTGAATTATCAGCAGTCAGCTCGCAAAAACAGAAAAACAGGACGGCCCTTATGAAAGAAGGACAGAGCATCTTTTTCTAAAGATAAAATTTATTTTTTTCTTGTTTGAAGAAAATGTGATGGGTGATTACTTGCGTGAACACCACAATGCTAGGGTGTTCTGAGTGGTTGCTAGGGTCTGCTAAATGGTTGCTAAGTGGTTGCTTAATGGCCCAAGTCTCTCAATATAATATTCCGGTCTGTAGATATTAGGGTTGTCACGATACCATAAAAATGTCTTACGATACTATACCAGCTGAAGTATCACAAAACCAAGTAGTATCACGATACTATGCAGTATTGTGTTAATTTAAAATTCAATTCTACAAAATGAATCAAAATTTAATAAATAAAGAGATGTAAGTGAAAACAGACAATATTATTCTCTGAATACTTAATGTGAATGAATGACTGGCTATTGTTTTCCATGAAATAATCTAAACAAAACTCATCTCAGCACTGCACAGAAGCTGCATGAAGTGACATTTAGATGTGGCATTTATACATAATTGCATAAATAATGTTATGAGATTAGTGTTTTAAATACTAAATTCTGAATATAGAAATATGTTGGAAAATAATGTAATATGCCTACTTTTAGATGGGAAACTTAAAAACGGCCAGCAGGTGGCAGAAGTTCGTGATTGAATCACTGAGTCATTCAAACGATTCTTTCAAAACGGCTGAATCCTTCAGGAGCGAATCAAATGACTGTTTTTATGAGTGGCTCAGTGAATCAGTGATTCGCCCAAACCAACGCGGATTTAGATTCGAACAAACGAAACAAAAACAGCACTCTTGCTCGTGTCGTATTGCCGAACTGTCAGGAGCATTTTTTTTGCTCGCGTATCTTGAAATTTCCGAGTTAGCAGCATGTAAATTAAAACATAACATTATAAATTAATTAAAAAAATATATATATAATGATTGATAAGAACCAAGTGCAAAGCCGCTATGCTGATGAATGGATTTGCGTTCGTGATCGCAAGATGCTTCCAGAAACGAACTATTACACATGTTCTAGAAGTGGTCAAATTAAACTGTGAGAATACTTTCTTGTAAGATATTATGATGTTGAATAAGTGATGCTTGAGCTGCTGTTGTTTAAAATGACATAAGATGGTCTGAATCAGACCCTTTCTTCTGATAAACTGCAGCATGAACAACGACGTGCAAGTGCGACTTCTCATTGCAAACTGAACTGAAGCATCGGGAAACACTCAATACCATATAATGCGTATACACAGAGCACAGCAGAAAGACATTTGGCAATCAACTTGTAATGTTTCTGCTGGCATGAATGTTCAAATGAACGTTTTAAACAGTGTTCTTGCCGTGCATACAACATATCTTACGGTACCGTATGGACGATACTACCGTTTAAAAAATGCAATGGCACCGCGGGTATTTTTAAGCTTTAGTATCGCGATACTATCGTAGTACCGGTGTATCGTGCAACCCTAGTAGATATGAATCTGAATTTTTTGGTGCAGGACGAGTTAGATGCAGAAGTTTAATATTTATTAGTAGTGTTGTTATTGCTAACCAGTGGACAGTGGATTTTTACTTTGTTACCTTAATTAAGTAAGTATCTGTACTGTTATTTTTATTTTGGGGAAACCTTTGCTTTACTACATTCCCAAGCATAATATTTTCTTCACTACATTTCATAAAAACATACCGTTCCTCATTATTTTAAACTGGAGAAATCACCACCCCTTCTGAGACGTTGATTCTTTCTGATTCTTTCCAATGAACCTGTTAAATTGGTTCAGAGATCGCACTGAGCGATTCGTTCACGTATCGAAGCTGTTCTTGAGTCGACAACTCATTGATTGGCCAAAATGGCCAAGAATCACTAATGACGAATTTTAGTCTTGATCATTGTAAATGAAAATCATATTTTGATCATGACTGTAAGTTATTTGTGAAGTAAAGGAGAACTGTTTAAGAGCACTGAAATCCTTGAATATAGATATGTATGTCTTTTTACTTTTTATACTTAAATACATTAAAATCAAGTACTTTTGTACTTAAGTGAAATTGAAGATGAGTTCTTATAATTTTATTGGAGTAATGATTTGTATACTAGGTCCACCACTGTTGTTGGTACAAGATTATCCTGTTTAAATCCTAAATCTTGTTTCGATGTGAGAAAAAAGAATTTGAAAATAGTCTGATTATATTACCTAAAATGGATTACATTACTAACTACAATTTTTGTCATGTAATTTGGAATCTGTAACAAATTATCATTATGAAAAATGTACATAAAGACAAACAGGCCTATAATTCTATCCCAATTACACAGAATAATATAGCGTGTACCCTACTGCACAACATTTTAAAGTCCCACATGGATGCACTGTATCTGTTGGCTCTATCTTTCCTTGTCTCTCTCTCCTCCCATCTGTCTAAAAGTGCCTCATTAGGGCTGTTATTGTGGTGATGCTGGGTAGTAAACACATTTAAACACTCTTCACTTTAAACAGATGTGAACTGATACGCACGGAGAGAACCAATAGTAATCAACAAAAGAAAAGAAAGAAAAGTAAATAAACTAAATCAACTATATTTCTACACAGAAATCAATATTCCACAGTATTCCAGAGAGCCGTGTAAAAATTGCTGTATGTTAAATGTATAGAAATGCAGAAATTGCCACTGACCCCAGCTGCCGAGTCCACCGCTGTAGGGTCATCTGGATATCTGCCACCCACTGCCCTGTTCTTATCCACTGTTAACAGATCGCCACCCTGCAAACACACACACACACACAGAAACAAAGCACAATATTGAGCATGGGGTGCACGCTTTGGTTCTTCAAGTAGTTTCCATTTCCTTCAGACCCTACTGAAAGAGAAGTACACTAGCAAATGTTTTTAAAAAATTACTTATTTTAGAAGCAATATATTTAAAAGAACTTAAGTGTGAACCGAATGTAATGTTTTCTGGCACTACATGTTAATTGCAATTAAATGAAAATGTATTAAAATGTATGTACACTTAAGTGGCCTTTTATATCATTAATATGACATGCGAAAATATATACTTTGAAGATTTGAAGTACATTACAAGTGCGCATTCAATACAATTAAATGCACTTCTTTTCTACAAGGGTAGGGGATGCAACAGATCTTCAATGAAGAGTTGCAAGAAATGAACCAAACAAAGCAGCTCTGAGATCAATCAAAACACTACAAGCTTAGATTTGATGCCAAAAGTACTTGAAAATTATAGAAAAAAAACAAAAACAAGACTGTGTACTTTATTTTACAAGGGGTTGAATTTCTCATCCCATGAAGCATTGTGAATGACGTCATGGAATCAAAAAGCACCATATATTAATTAGGTATAAAATACCACATATTTGAAGTTATGCATATTTACATATTTACAAATAAGAAGTTTGAGAATGTACAGAATCAGTATCATTTGCAATATTGGTAACACTTTACAATAAGGTTCATAAGTTAACAACATTAGTAAACATGAACTAAAAATGAATAATACTTCTACAGCATTTATTAATCTTAGTTAATGTTCATTTCAGCATTTACTAATGCATTATTAAAATCACAAGTTGCATTTGTTAACATTAGTTAATGCACTGTGAACTAACATGAATAAACAACGAACAACTGTATTTTTATTAACTAACATTTACAAAAATTAATAAAGAGTGTAATAAATGTAGTGTTCATTGTTCGTTCATGTTAATTAATACATTAACTAATATTAACAAATGACACCTTATTGCAAAGTGTGCAATATTTTATGGGGAAAGGTGGTCACTCCTGAACTCTTCAGGTTTGGTTCCGCTTCGATGGTAATAGTGACTTAAACACATTTTTTAATGAATTTGAATTCGTACTGACTTGTGGCTTCTACAAAAGCATATATCATCAGTTAACAACCTTGGATTCTAGGTCTATATTTAAAAGTTTATACACTATCATAAAAAAATATATTTCTCCTGGAGAGACAATGAATGCGATTACAATATTTTCAGACAAAGGCAAAACTGATTTATGAGATAAACTGGGTCTATTAGATTTTGATCTGTCCTGTGACAGATGAGTTTGACTTGACTTTGCTTAGATTTATAAAGAAAAATGGTGAAAATTGATATTAAATATATAACATATAACTAACATTGGCATGTTTTGTGTTTGCCTTTGTTTAGGCAGAATAATACTGATAACACAAGCATACATAATAATGCTGATAACAGACGTACAGTGGAGGTCGGCTCTCTCGGTTGGCTCTTCTGACTGTGCAAACTGCCGATCTCCGTCTGTGAGCTGGAGTGAGACATTCCCTCAAAGAACGGCCTTGAGTGGAAAACATACACACGTTAAGAATATAAAAACAGTCTTAGTGCCAGGAGTTGGATTTCATGGTCAGCGATCTAGTATCAGTTAAGTTTTCCTCAGTGTTCTTTAAGAGGCGTTTACACTGGCGGCGATTTGCAAAGACAAAGCAACTGGAAGTCATTCACTTTGACCGAGAGTCAACGAGACAGTGGGTGATATTGGTGAGGTTCAAGCATTAAAAATTCTTCCTCGTGTACGTGATTCCTATACAAACACTTTCTCCTCCAGATCTGGAAACAAAGTGAAATATATATCCACAAGGATATCTAGTTGGTTTGCTAGTAATTGTCTGCAACTAAATTCTAAATATATGTCAAAGATTTAATAACATGAAAGTTGCAATTTTGTCAAATGCACCAGTTCTTCCTTAGAAGTCTTCTTTATAACAGCCAGGGAATTTTGCATGACTTTATTTCCACATGGACTGACAAAAAGCAAGCAAATTGCTTTAAGCCAGCCAATCAGATGTGATTTTGAAAATGGCTTGCCATTTTTGTGTGTAATATGCATCAAACTAGTGCTATGACTCACGGCTCTTACTTTAATTTGGGTTTGGGAGTGCTGAGAAGACTCTCGTTGTCCTCCATCTCTGGGCCACTGTCGCTCTGGTTATAAACCTCTAGACTGTCATACAGAAGATCCAAATCTTCAACCTCCTGCGTCTGATCAACTGGGTCTGAGTCCAAGACCTTTTTGAGCCAGCAAAATATAAATAAAATGCATATATGTATGAAATGTAAATCTCAAAAGAACATGACCAGGTCACATTTCAAACCAAAATGACTTCATGGCAATTTAAACAAATTTGCCCCCAGTAATTATCATTGCCATAATTAATATATATATATTTTTTTTTAAATCGTAGTATGTCATGTACTGCCTTTAATTTATGGCGGAAAGAAATACAGTATTTTATGTTATAGTTAATGACAAATTACTATAATACCTTAATAAGATGTTTTTTTTTTTTTTTTTAGTAAAATGTGACTTGAGCATGATTTGCCCGTTTTAAAAAGCCAGCATGTGCTGAAAAACCAGGCATTCAGTGCAATCTTTTTCAGGCAGAATTTTCACAGGACAGTACAATCACCAGTAATGACCCATTCATACTATAAAGTGCATCTCCTCAGGCAGCTGAGACTAAAAGACAGAAAGAAGTTCATTGTGTAAAAGTAAACAAAAGACAGAAAGAGGATAAGAGATGGTCTGAAAGTAAAGGGGGCATATGAATGATCATCTTAATAATGAGAATTTATACAAATTTACACTATTGTACTTCTTTTCCAAGATGATAAAATATACAAATTTCAGTCTTTTTACATCTTAAGCGCTGCATTGTGTTCACAGCTGGATCCATCCTTTATAAGTGGACACTGATTTAAAATGTGTCAGCACACAAACAGACTTTGTTAGCATTGTTTTGCTCCACTATTCCCGCTTAAAAACGCATTACTAGCTTGGCCAGGACAGAAGACCAGCTAAACTTTATAGAAGCAAAACACCATAGAGAGATTTTACTCAGTTGTACATCAAATTAATGTTATAGTATGTTTTGAATTGCTACGAAAGGTGGTCAATGTTTTCTCTATTAAAAAAAAAAAAAAAAAAGTAACTGGAAAGCCGTGATTTAACTGCTGTTGGAAATTCCCAAAAGTCATTTTTTCAAATGTCAATCACAGGTTTATGTCACAGGTGTTTTGAAATACGCTACATATTTGAGACACACCCAAAGTGAGCTATTGCATTGACAAGCCCATATTGGCAATGCTACTCATGGGAACAGCCTGCCAATGCAACAAAGCTGTGTCATCACCCTGAATCAGGAAGTCGCTGGACTGATTGCCAAATAAATCTGGACCATTTCCTGTAGGGTTTGGATAACGGAATGTGGCAGCCAAGGCAAGAGGACGAGGAAGTCAAAGAGTCAAACAGCTATCTACTAACAAGCTTAGACTCTAACAATGAGACAACAAAGCTACTTAAATCTTGCCTGTAGGCTCTAGAAACATTTATGGCCTAAGTCATGACCCTATAACTTGTCCTCTCAGAGCAAAGCAGTAAGTTTAGTTTTAGAAGAGATATACATCATATCATACACTGCATAAATCAAAGCTCCTCTCACATTTCAGCTACTAGATCAATCATTGCCAAGTCCCAGGCTGTTTTTATAAAGGTTGAATTTCATGGCTGAAGCGATTTTGTGATTACAAAGCACAGGACCGCAAAGTGGAGAGTGTAGAACTTCAGGCTAACATGTATTTCTCTCTGTTGTAACTTATGAAAGCCAAAGAAAATTCTCACCTCATCAGATACTTTAAATCTCTTCAGAAGAGCGACAAACTTCTGCTTGAAATTGGGTTGCTATAAAGAAATTGAGAGAATATGTCATCGAAGTCTTCCGAGCCACTGCTGTTCAATGCGATACATGTTACAATAGCAGTAAAATGATGATACTTTTTGGTATGGTGTTTTAGTTAATACAGTAAAATAGGTAAAAGCAAAAGACTAAAAACTGCATTTACCATTCTGGTCCAAATAAAAGTAGAGCGTAATAACGTATGTACACAATTAGTGCACTGTATCATATAATTAACTTTAAATGCTAGTACATAGTAGTTAGACTTTATAAATGTGCTTCAGAAAAGTGTAAGGAAATCTATATTAGTGTCGCTCTAGTTTACACATTGATCCTGGGTTTGTGTTCCTGATGGTGAGCTTAGCTTAAGAGGATTAGAACATCACCTTCTATAACCTTCTGTGAACTAGATAACACTGAACCAAACACCACCTTTAGGACACAAAGCCAATTTATCTATGTTTCTATCAGGTAGCTGCCTGAAGTGACTTGTATCAATTAATCTATGATAACAGACAGGGTCATCTAACTGTACTGCGGTGACAACATGCCTGCATGCAGAAACAAATAGAGAACAGGGTGGATTATATTACAGTGATATATAGTATAATACAATTTAATCAAATCAGCTATTGGCAGTGTTATCATGTCAGTTAGCAAAACTGTGTTCTCTGGTATACAAAGATATTTTACAAATGGTGTTCCCCAGGGCTCGATTATGGGTCCTATCACTTTCTGAAAGTACTCAGATCTTTATTACTGGCCCCCCAGGATAAATGCAGAGGGAGTATATCTGTACATACCCGGGTCATAGATGTGGTTCTAATCATTTTCCTCCTAGATTTTTTCGGCTTCCGCTGAACATCATCATCCTCATCATAAAGGTCCTAAAACAGAATTTCAAGAAATTTGATGCTTTTGATAGGTAGAGATCCTTTTCTAAAGAAACATTAAATAAATAATATTAAATTAATATTAAAAGGAAATATTAAATTAACCACACAGTGCAAAAAAACTACTTCTTAATCACTAACTACCCAAAATACAGTATAATCAGCCATTAAACAATGCTATCAGTGGATGTAATTCTTTTTTAGGTAAATTCTCTCAATACAGTATTGTTTTAAAGTTAATGTATGTGCCGAAAACTAACATCAATAAGACCAATGATATTGAAAGACTACATTCATAGCAGAAATCAGGGAATTATATTAAAATTTACTTTTAGAGCAAGATATATAAAAGACATGTTGGCGAGAACTCCTGACCTGGCCTTGAACAGCGTCATCACTCGCCTCTTGCTCTGACGAATAACTATCATCATCATCTTCAGAATAGTTATCCAAATCTGGAGAACGGTCTAAAAGAGAAAGAGACATTTAATGACCCCATGGTACTTGACATTTTAATGCAGCAAAAGCCTCAGGCATACAGTACCATCTGACATCCAAGAGAAAAAACCCAAAGCATTAAAATGATTCATTCAAAACATGTAGCAATTTTATTGCTCCAATTTGAGAACACTTGAGCTGCTGAAGCTACTTTCCCTTTTAATGTACCGCAGCATCAGTCACTTTTTCTTTGTGTGTGCTCTGAGATGATGGATGGGAGGATGTTTTGTGGTAGAGAGTGTATCCGGGGGACTTTTTATCTTTATTGCAGCTTAATGCACTCAAACTGCCCATTAGCATCTTTAAGTCAATGTAATGACTGTACATAAACAAACCCAATCACTGATGGAATATTGTGGTTTGTACAGTCATGCAATTGCAAGGACAACTGGGTAAATGGGGTGGTTTGGTGTAGTGGTTAAAGATTTACCCCTCCTTGCCATTTAGATGTTGTTACATTTGTGAAATTTCTATTGTCAATACTGTAATGATGTATGAAGCACAGCCGTGATTTGCAATTGTGTGGATTCCTACGGAAATGACTGGACTGCCCACAGAAATTCACCCAACAATAGTTCTGTCAAGACAACTCTCTGAGAGTTTAGTATGGTAATATACATGGCAATGTTAATGTGTTTGGTCTTGGAATAAATTTGCTATGTGCTGCGGGAGAGCAAGTTCTGAGACTCAGACATGCTGCTGTCTTGCACATATTAACATATAAAATAATCCCCATATATAACATACATTAAATTATCCCACAGGTGGAGCTGGGGAAGGTGGAGTATATCTGAAACACATTGTGACTGCTACAACAAGCAGTATTTGAATAGCTGAGTATTTGAATATTGAGCAGCAAGCTCATTGGTTGCTGATGCGAAAGAAACCAATCAGCTGTGCCATGTGAATAATGATGTGATTATATCAGATTTGAGTTAGAACCTATCGGCCTGCGCCAACTAGAGTTTCATGACAGCACTTTGCATTAAATGTGAACACACTTTTCTATTTTAATATATTGACACATTTGTGTGAATTACCTGAAGCTTTGGCCTTTGTCTCTGGCTGACCACTGCCGTCCTCTGGGTCAATAGGTTGACTGGACAGTGAATAAACACTCAGTTCTGCTGCACGTACCTGTGCTTCCTTCACGTTACTATGGAGACCTAAAATCTGGCCTCCATCTGTTGGGTGCTGCATCACCTTTAAACATAAACACTCAGAAATAAGTAACACGTGGACAAAAGAGTCAGAATTCTTCAGACGCCTTCTTGTCCTATCAGCTTAACTCTAGCTCATGACCTCCATCTGAAAGCCTCAGTTCTTTTGTCATTCAAGGTTGCATTCCCCATCGACCTCTTGGACAGATGAATTGTCCCCTATGTTCAGTGTATTCTGCATTTGAGTCTCTATTGAATATGATTATCACTGGAATCTCAGCAGAGAGGAATTTGGATTTTGCGGGGGTGAAACTACCGAGATTAATTGCAGGCATTTTCAGAAAGCTAAATAGCTGCATAAAATGTACCAGTAGGTCCACGCTCACACAAAGGCCCCCAACACTCCTAAACATTAGAACTTTTTAAGAATAATTGTCTTGAAACAAAAGAACAAGGCATATTAGTCATTAAGTATTCTAACATTCTAATTATTATTAACATGAGTGACCTCAAATGGAGAAACTCTTACAAATGCAAAAGAAAATCAAAGTTTTGCACTCATTCCATACTTTTAGCAACGGATATCCACCTAATACTTCAGAAAACTCAATCATATTTGCACTCTAATGAGTTTTAGAACGGCTACTTTCTCAAACTTCGCAATCACTGCTTTGTAGTTACATTTTTTAATTGCATTTGTAATGACGAAGTTGCTATTTAGTACCTTCAAAATGTATTAACTTTAAAGTACTATTGAATAAGTTCAATAATTTGAATAAGTCAAATTATAATCAAGAATATATATATATATATATATATATATGGCAAACCTGTGGCAACCAGTGTTGGAAGTAACACATTACAAGTAACGCCAGTTATTTTGTTTTCCCATTTATTGACTGACAGCTTTCCTGTCCCCATGTTGAGAAAAATCGGGAATAAGTGTAGAGGCGTTGTGTGTGCTCTGTGAACATGATGGCTACTGTAGTTCTAGACTAAATGTGAAAATGCATTTACTCATTTCACTTGCACAAAAACAGATTCAGTTTTCCTCAAAATGACTGCTGAACAGTTTGCTGAAAGGTTTGTTTGAGGGAGCAACACAATATTGTAATGCATTACTTTTAAAAATAACTTTCCCCAACTCTGGTGGCAACAATAGCCAGTCCATCACTATGATATCAATGCATATGGCTCCTTTAATGTGTGACGTGAGAGAACAAGTATTGACATATTGACTTTACATGAAAGCTGTGAGTATGAGCTGCTTTGCTACTGGAGAAGGGTGAAATAAAGAGGTCACAGTCAGTCTGGCAGAAGCTTCAATGAACTGGACATCAGGGTTGTGTGATTGATTTGCCCGTACCTCAGCCATATTAATAACACCAACGGCCAGCGTCTTGTAGCCCAGAATAGTTCTGTTTTTATAGCGTTTCCTCCTTTGAAGCATGATCTGCAGCCGGTTGGCATCTCTCTTCAGGAAATGTGGGTACTAAAGAAAGGAAGTACAACAGTACAGTGATTTAAGCGTATTGTTGCTTGAGATTACATCATTTTTATCAGCAACATTGTGACAACGCTAGCACAAACACTTTATTTGATGAAATCTTCCCTTCATACTTCCTGTCAAAGCAACTCTTAAAGTGTCGGCTATAAATACCGGATATCTGACCCAAACCAAGGAAAAACATAGAGGGTTCTCGGAAGAAACAAAGGGTAATGAAGTAAACACTCCATGCAAAGAGTACTAAAACCCTGAAACATGAAAGCTTTCAGAGTAAATTCAATTTTAGGCAGTTTTAAGTTACTGATATATTCTCACACACTTTCTCAGTTAAATATGCAACTAGATAGGGATGGGTAGTAACAAAAAGAAATCACAATATTTAGAAATGTTGTTCAAAATGCAATATTAAAACATTTGTTTTATCTTACAGTGTACAACACATAAATAAATAAATAAATGAATAAATAAATAAAAATCTGAAAATACCATTTCCAAAGTAAAAGTAATCGTACCACGCATTTGATTAGATTTTTTTATTTTTATTTAATTTATTCATGTTATTGCAATGACACATTTTATTTATTTTTTTCCCCTAAATGTAACCGATTTTAATTTTTTCTGTTTTATTTTTGTAGGGAATTACAGGGAAAAAAACTCTAGTAAATAATGACAGATTTGACATTTTTGGGTGAACTATTCCTTCTAAAACCTATTTGGATGGGACTACACTGAAAAAATGTTGTATGCTTTCCTTTGAAACAACTTGCTAGTAAATTTCACAAAGAATTTTAAAGAAAGGGCAAGTAACGCTTTGAATTTAATGTGAAATTTTCAAAAAAATCTTTTTTTACATTGCAGTTTTTCCTAAGCTGGTTAGAGAAAGAAGTAAAGAATTTAAGAATTTAATCGTTATTAAGTATATTAATATTTAATCTTATTTCAATGGATGTATTATTCATATCATATTCATAGACTGAAGTCTGTTTTATTACCTAAAATATTCAAATCACATGACCTACCATAATGCCAAGATTCACACAATAGACATTCTCACCTAAGTAACACCTAGTCCCATCCAAATTGGCACATGAAATCACAAACGTCTTCTGTTAATAAATGAAACCGTACAATGCTTAACAGCATATGTTCAGTTACACACATATAAGACGACAGATGTACCTGTAGAGAAAAGGTGAGTTCCAGGTCTGTTTCCATCAGGCCGCTGGGTGGGAGCATGTACTCATTCGACCTCAGGATGCGCTTTGACCCCTGAAAGCATGGAAAGACATCTGTCTGATCTCTGTCTCTTACAAACACTTGTATTCATTAATTATCACAGAAGAAACTTCTGATGCACCCTCAAGCAAATCAAGTCAAATGCTGAAGCAAAGTTTGAAAATAAACCCACGCAGTCTCAAAACCGAAAGGGATGTGATGTTATTGAATACTGACTTATACTTGCAAATTGAAATGTTGTCCGTATGGTTTGACAGCGAAAGCATAAAACAAGACAGAAAATGACTCAGTCACACTGAATGTGTTGAATAATTTGTGTTCCTTGTTACTGTCCGTTTCGCTTCGCTGCAAACCACTTGAAGGCACATCTGAGAGGCAAGTCACGGATATGAGCTGTCATACTAACTAGACAACAGAGACCCCTGCTTTAACATTCATCTGCCTGCTAATGTGGCGATCCGTCACGGTCCAGCTCATGTGAAATGCATACACACACAAACATATAATCACTACTGGTTGACCGATAAGGGGTTTTAATGGCAAATGGCAAATGCACATATCTAAAAACATATCTAAACATTGGCAGGGTGGCCAATAGCTACAGTATATTCACGCGTGGAGTCTCTTTGCTCACCAAGGCTGCATTTATTATATCAATAGTAATATTTTTAAAAATTAAAATAGCTGTTTTCTATGTGAATATATGTCAAGGGGTAATTTATTTCTGTGATCAAAGCTGAATTTACAGCATCGTTACTCCAGTCTTTAGTGTCACATGATCTTCAGAAATCATTCTAATATGCTGATTTGCTGCTCAAGAAACATTTCTGTTTTTTTTCGATATTGTTTAATGGGATGGGGGAAAAATAGATTCACATATGAATCGTGATTAAGTCTTCTAGCGATTCTCATCAATTCATAAATGTCAAAAATAGACTTTCTAGTTAATATAATAATAATAATAATAATAATAATATGATGTTGTCAGAACAAAACAGCAAGAGCAATGGATGAGGAAAAACAAATACATCCTCTGCCCAATTTTCAGAGAGGGCAGGTGTTTGGAAAAATAATATATTGATTATTGATCTTTTGTTATCTGGGAAGTGTAAAATATTTTTGATTTATTAGGAAGTTTATAGTTAATAGGAAACACTGATTTCTTGAGTCAGGACTAACCATAATATAGACTGTGCATGTTTTCGTATCAAAATAGTGGTGCATTTGATGTCCAGTGTGCACAAAACAATTGATGAAAAATCGTGAATCGTTTTTTAAATCAAACAGTGACCCCAAGAATTGATATGAATCGAATCGTGAGGTACAGAAAGATTCCCACCCCTATTGTTTAATACAATTTAATGGTAGCAAATAAAATGTATACAAAAACGTACACTTAATTTAAAATGTACTCAATATTACATTATATATGTGTGCGTGTGTATATATGTATATTGGTATCTTGGTGGCTAATAGATCTAAATGTAAAAAAAAATAAATAAATAGGGGCTCTAAAGACTCTAAAATGGAAAAGAGGTTCTAAAATTCTTTGAACTCAATTCATAATTACAGACACAGTCAGTCAAGATCAATGGTTCTCAACCTTTTTGATTCCAAGGCACCGCTTTGTCCGAGACATGTTTTTATACTCAAACATGTCAGTTTAATGCTGTACATCTTTAGTGATTTTATTTTTAGTGTTTTCATTTAGCATTTTTGGCATTTTAATCAAGATGTTATGTTCATATTACTAAACGTAAATCATTTTAAGACTTATTGGGGCCCCCTAGTGGACCCCGGTCCACTTGGTTGAAAACCACTGGTCTAGATACTGTTTGTTGTTGTTGTCAATACTTTCTGTATATGACCAAATACCAGTGAGCAATTAATAAGTTACTACAGTAGGTAGTACATGTAAAGTTCAGCAAACTACTTCTCGCTGTTGTGTCTTTCTGGTTCTTTCTCCGCCAGTTGTTTTGGAAAATAATACAGTTGAATGCACAAAAATTAAATACAGAAGATGTGCAAATGAACAAATACTGGTAGTAATTTTTCAGTAGTGTCATTTTGGTAGGCTACTGTCCAAACCCAAATCTATGCTCATGCGCAGAACTAACATGATGTGAAGAAGCTCTCTGGAAACCACAGAATACATCCATCAAGGTTTTTCTGCAAAAGCACATTCAAGCCTTCAGTTTCCTGAGTTCCGAACAAAGAGACAGAATGCTCTGCAAGCTCTGAATGAAAGTAAATGCATGCTCAGTCTGCTTGTGTCCGGCCTGCAGACTAGCTGTGAATGGTTCGGCCTTCAAAGTGTTGATTCAGGCGGACACTTCAGTGCGCAGAAGAGGCGAAATAATGAGATATCTGTCAGAAACCTATCTTTTGTCCTTTTGAAGAACAGCCATTATTTTAATCGCTGAGGCGCCGCTTTGGGAGTATAACACAACCTTTATTTTCAGTGTCTGATGAGCACACTGTAAACCTGTTTAAAACCTTCAATGATCCATCTGGAAGAGATGAGTGGGCGAAACAAGTGCACTTCATGTTCCCTAAGAGAATGTGCTCTAATCCTCACAGAATGAGTGACAGAATCATTTCCTGTTGGGAAGGTGTAAGAAAATGACTGTCTAAGACTGATCTTTAAATATCACCGACACTCAGTGACATTATTTCCATGACAATTAAGCACATTCCCTCCCTAAACTCTCATTACTGTATTGCAAATGTTTTTTTACTCTTGGTTTTTATTCTCAAAAGTGATTCTCATTATATTCTGTAATTACTGTATTATGTGACACAATGCAGCAATACAGTGATTTTTATTAAACTTTGCATAAATTAAAAGCAGTGCAACAAATACTACCTTGATATATAAGTAACAGTTAAAGTTAATGTTCAAATACATGCAATTATTATATCTCTGGACATGTAAGATCATATCCACGCTGTGGGGAAAGATCTAAAATGTATTATCATGCTTAATTGTGAATGAACATTTCATAACCATTATAATATACATACTTTACAATAATATCAAAATTGAAAATGACCCTAAAAACCCTCTTAATTTTCTTGACTGTTCAAGTTTGTTGATCATTTTTTCATGGCAGGTTTGGACATGTGACCAAAAACAAACTTATTGGTTGGCCAGTCTTTTTTTTTTTTTCCCCAATGTGATGGAAAAAGATTGGAACACCAGATTAGAAATCTGTTGCAGATACGGCATGCAAATGCTAATGTCAGTCTGAACAGATGCATTAACAGGCATTCATTCAAATTAAAATGTTTATCACACAGAATGCATTTTTCCATTCCAATGCACTACTTTTCCATTGTTTTTATATATAAACACGCTAGACGGACATGTATGACCGTGTTTTTAAGATGCTGTGTCAAGTTAAAATAATTTCAACTTTTACACGCAGCACTGCTCATCGATGTCAGTTCCAGTGGACCAATCAGAAGACCCCGTAGGTGGGACAAGCATTGCGAGCTTTTGTTTACACTGGCAAGTTGGTTTTGACGCCAATATGGCGGAGGATGCGTTCTGTGTTGCGATTTTTAAAAAAAACAAAGCAAAGACACGTTCTGTGGGAACAGCCCCTAAAACATAATTTTTTCGTTTTTTGCTATTTCCCTAAGAAAATGAATGTTTAGTAATCATCTGAAAGCTGAATGAATAAGCTGTCCATTGATGTATGGTTTGTTAGGATCGGACAATATTTGGCTGAGATACAACTATTTGAAAATCTGGAATCTGAGGGTGCAAAAAAATCAAAATATTGAGAAAATCGCCTTTAAAGTTGTCCAAATGAATTCTTAGCAATGCATATTACTCATCAAAAATTACATTTTGATATATTTACAGTAGTACATTTACAAAATATATTCATGGAATATGATCTTTACCTAATATACTAATGATTTTTGGCATAAAAGAAAAATCGGTAACACTTTACAATAAGGTGTCATTTGTTAACATTAGTTAATGTATTAACTAACATGAACAATGCATTTATTACAATATTTATTAATCTTTGTTAATGTTAGTGAATGAAAATACAGTTGTTCGTTGTTTATTCATGTTAGTTCACAGTGCATTAACTAATGTTAACAAATGCAACTTGTGATTTTAATAATGCATTAGTAAATGCTGAAATTAACATTAACTAAGATGAATAAATGCTGTAGAAGTATTGTTCATTCTTAGTTCATGTTAACTAATGTAGTTAACTAATGAACCTTATTGTAAAGTGTTACCGAAAAATCTATAATTTTGACCCATACAGTGTATTTTTGGCTATTGCTACAAATATACCCCAGCGACTTAAGACTGGTTTTGTGGTCCAGGGTCACATAGAAGTAAAAATATTTCTCTTTTTAAACAGTTAAAGCTTTACAAAAATACCAAACACAAACAGTGTGAACAAAGCGACCTATGTGGAATGCTAAGGGCCTCCAAGTGCTCTGAAATTACCCCCTCAGTATATCCCACAATGCACCTCTTCAGCCCCCACATGCCATCTTATTGCGTTCAATCCTATCTTCCCACTGAGCAAGCTGTCGCCTTGGCAACAGCTCACAGTTACCAGAGTGTCTTGTGTAAAGCTCTGAGCACTTGTGATATCAAACACCGAGCGACACAGCAACAGTCCACCTTCGACAGACCAGAACATACACAGAAGTAACACAGTAACGGTGTCATTTTACCTGTATCTTGACAGCGATTACAACAGAACTGAGTTCGCGGTCCAGCTCTTTCAGAACGATCAGCTTCTTCAGCGTCAGACTGCACAACCTTAGAGACAGAGACAAATAGAGAGAGGCAGGATTATTCGCTGCCATTCACAAGTCCTCATGGGTAAATTCGTACCCAGTTATGATTTTTTGCTTCAATCTGATTTATTTTTTAGGTTGCTCACATAACCTTTTTAAATGTAGAAGCTCCAAATTGTGTAAAAGCACCGTAAATAAACAATGTTCATGTTCAGAGGTCAGCATCAAATTGCATTTTGATTGATTGTGAGGCAAAAAGAGTGCAAAATAATAATCTTTTAATAAACTATACATAAAGAAATAAAAGGCGGATCTAGTTTATAGTTTGCCAGTTGAAAATTGTAAGCTTTGAATATACTTAGTTTTTTGACACGTATGTATTTTTCTTGGTTTTTCTATCTGCGCCTTGATTTTTTCTTTAAGTAGTTTGTCCACAAGGTGGCAGCACTGATTTCACAATTGAAAAAAGGAATAGATGGAACAACAACAATAACAAACACAAAAATAGACGCCTGAACTGATGAGCATTTGTGCAAATGGATTCAGAGATTCACTCTAGCTTGAACATTTTATCGCTCATAAATTCTGGAGAGAAATAGCGCAGACACTTGACAAAGATAAAACTTTCTAATTGTCTTGTTTTGAGCACCTGTGTTCACACAAACTATCAAATACGTTATACTTTGAAAGGCTATATTCGGACACATACATTAAGAATTTGTGTCAAAACTTATGTATATTTTTACATTAAACATCCTTGATTTTCTTTGTGATAATTAGTTTGTCCACAAGGTGGCAACACGTACCAATGCGCAATGTTTCACAGTTGAAATAGAACAAAGAGATAAAACAGCAAAAAAATTACTTGCGACAGCAACAGATGTCCACATTGACGAACCCGCTTGTCAGGAGTTCAGAGTTTCACGCAACTCTTAGACATTTCTATCATTCGGAACTTCTGGAGAAATAGCACAGACACTGGACAAAGATGAAAGTGTTTTGATTGTTGTATTGGTGTTGATGTCACGTTGACATTCTGAAGAATATGGACTCTGTGATGCTTTCAAAACATGGCTCTGTTTGTTTGACAGTGACATGTCAACTAGCTCAACCAATGACATGAGTTTGGGGCAGGACTTCCTGTTTGTCTGACCAATGGTAGACAGGCAGATTGTTTGGGGAAACCTGTTTGGAAACAGGTTTGGATTTTTTAACTCCACTGCTAGTGTCATAGAAGCTACACACTTGACCTCAAAGGTGTGTTTCTAGCTGCCAAACACTGGCTGACCTGTCTGTGTGGTGGATTCAGGAGTTAAGCAGCTATGAACTCATTCTATGGTCTTCTGGGAGCTAATTACTCTGCCGTCCTGAGTGTTTATCTGGATCAATAATGCCTTTGGCTAGACAGGAAGCTGTGCCCTACACATCATTATGTAGTAACCAACAAAACGTAGTTGGTTTAGACTGAAATTCATGTTAATCTGTTTAATTACTCCTTGCACTTTGCAAAATATCAAAATGTGTTTGGATGCTACACTTCAATTTTCTGTTAAATCTTAAATTAACATTTTCGGAAATGAAAATGCAAGGGACATGTATTTGAAAGGAGCCTTTGAACTTCAAATACCACCCAGCCGACACTTTCATCCTGGAGATTTCTTCACATTCCAGTAACTGAGAATGAGTCTGTCAGGAGCTTATCCTGAGATTCACACCCACACACACACACACACCTCGATTTCTCTGTCCTGTATGACTCAATCTCTCTGAGGACTGAAATACCTCACTCTTGATTTTTTTTTCTCAGTATTTTCACTCCTTCCCTCTCTGTAAACCCCGCTCTGGTCTCTAACTCTACAACAAAGACACAACCACATACACTAATGACACTCGAGTTCTACATTACAGACACACACTACAAGCCACACTTTATGTACTGTGCATGGTAATGACATTAAAGATGCCATTCACCCTATAATTTCACTTTTGGTCCATTATCCACTTACATCTAGAACAAACAGCCATAGTTTTAGTTTTTTTTTTTTTCTCTCTTTTTTTTCATTAGCATTTTCCATGCCCTTTAGAATTAAAACAAGTTGTTTTTGCTACTGCACCTTTAAGACCTTTATACGTAAATTAAGTCTGTTATGATTGGCTAACCCCTTCATCTGTGAAATGAGAAGTAAATCATGATATGTATAAATTGTGAAGTTTTAACAATAAAGTTATCCTTTTTTAGCACTAAATCGCAAATATAAAATAAAAATATTGGGGCATTCACTATAAAGAACAATTATTTTAAACATCAAGCCTATACGAATTTATTTGAAGTGACAGTGAAACTAGCAGCCTGTATGAAATGCATTGGTTTTGGACTCGCTCTGGAAAAAGTGGTACATCCCTAGTATTTATATTTTTAAACTGAAGAGTTAGCTTTGAGGTATGAAACTTGTAGGGGTGGGTGATATGACCAAAATCTTATCACAATGTACTGTATTTATTTTTGCTTTTTTGATTTTTGATACCATAGAAATTTCATAATTCTTGCCACCAGTGTCAATATCACACAAAAAACTAATACTAGCCTAAAAATCAGCAATTAAGTAAGAATAAGAAACTAATTACAAGCAATCAGACAAAAACTACAGTAGAACAACTGTGACCCTGGACCACAAAACCAGTCATAAGTGTTATTTTTTTTTTTTAATTGAGATTTTAATTACCATTTATGTATGGTTTGTTAGGATCGGACGATATTTGGCCGAGATATAACTATTTGAAAATCTGGAATCTGAGGGTGCAAAAAAATCTAAATACTGAGAAAATCACCTTTTAAAGTTGTCTAAATTAAGTTCTTAGCTATGCATATTACTAATCAAAAATTAAGTTTTTATATATTTACGGTAGGGAATTCACTAAATATCTTCATGGAACATGATCTTTACTTAATATCCTAATGATTTTTGGCATAAAATAAAAATGGATAATTTTGACCCATACAGTGTATTTTTGGCTATTGCTACAAATATACCCCAGCGACTTAAGACTGGTTTTGTGGTCCAGCGTCACAAATAAATAAGAAATGCTACATATATTGTATAAACTAAACAAATGTATAAAACACTGCATATTCTTCATGGTTTAAATATATATTTCTTCTTTTTAAAATACAAAAGTTATTCAGTCAAGAGCAGTAAGAGATTTTTTTCTCTTTTGTTGTTTAATTAGTATGAATGACAGACGGCAGGAATATTAGACTGCTGTCACTTTAAGAGCTGCCCGCATCCAATATACTGTTACAAGACTTAAGACTTAAATTACTGCACTTACGAGGATACTTTCAAAAATGGGCATTTTGACACATACAAGTGTATGTATTTAAACATTCAAGGCCTATAAAGCAGCAAAAATAACTCCGTCTTCACGTGCGCTCATCTCACATCTCTCAGACAGTGCGCGCATATAGAAAAATGAGTTCTCTTTCGCTGCTGATTGCGTTTTAATGGCTTAAGATTACTTGTTTTTAAACCACAATGCTTAAAAGCGTGTGCAAACGCTAACTTTTTGTGACCACGTTGCACAACAACTGTGAAATTTACTAGCAATTTCTCAGTGAAAATTGTTTCAAAGTAAATCATAAATTTTTTTTCCAGTGTATAGTCACCTCTGTGAATTTGTGTAAATATCAAGGACATCATCAAGATTTTCTATAAAGTGACCCCTTTAACTGGATGTGCAAATCTATTTGTAGTCCCATCAACTTCTCCTGCTCTTCATTCATGGCTCTGATGGAGAGCAGGCAGAGAAACGTTTATGCTGGGTCAGCTCAAAACACAACCACCCGACTGAAGCTATTCAGCGCTGGCCATTGAAAGGCCCTGTGGCATGAAAAGCCCCTGGAATGGCCCAAACATTCCATGCCAGAGATCATGAGAAAAAGCACAAACAGAGGCGCATTCACTGTTCTGGCTCAGTCTCTCAGGATCCAGTGTCAGTCTTACATAAGATCCTGACCGCGGCTGCTGATCCAGCATCTCCTCAGGACAACATCCCAGTCAGAACTCTGGCCAGTCACACCAGCCGCAAAAACAATGCGAGTCATCACCTCTGACCCCAAACAAGACGATAAATTATGATTGCACAACATGTCAGAGCATGTGAACTACCAGCCAAGCCACATCTCCGGCCTCCTTCATTTCATTAAAGGCACTGATATACTTACGGCAAACTTTTTAGAGCAAGGTTGTCCAATCCTGGTCTTGGAGGGCAGACATCTTGCAGATTTTAGCTCCAACACACTTCACTAGAAGTTTCTAGTAAGTCTAAAGACCTTGATTAGCTGGATTAGGGCTGGAGCTAAACTCTGCAGGACAGTGACCCTCCAGGAGCAGGTTTGGACACCTCTGTTTTAGGGATAGAAAGAAGTTGGAAATACCTGAGCAGTGGTTTACTGTTAGCGAACGCCACCCACAATGCTGGAATTATCTAGATGAATATGTAAATATGTGCTGTGTACTTTCCTCTCAACAACAAAATAAACACACAACTATAATAACAGTGGTGAGAAAGCATTAGTTAAGACAGCATCTGATCACAGTGATGTAGATATGCTCTGCAATTAGCCACTCCAGTCAAATCAAGTCAAGACATGTCATTTTTTTATATAGCACTTTATACAGTAGATTAGCAGTTTACAGTATTAAACACAGTAAAAAATACAAAGGCATTCTAAAAAAATTGGCTCAGAGTCACATGATCCTTCAGAAATCCTTCTAATATGCTGATTTGGTGCTCAAGAAACATTTCTGATTTTTATCAGTGTTGAAAACAGTTGATTAATAGAAATAGAATATTTCATTTATTTGAAGTAGTAATTTATATTTAACATTATACATTTCTCGACTGTCGTTTTTGGTTAATTTAATGTGCCCTTGTTGAATTACATGATTAATTTCTTTCCAAAAAAATAAAATAAAATAAAAAATAAAATGTACTGACCCCAAACTTGAATGGCATTGTGTATTATGAAAGTACTTGTTGTGTTGCCTTTCATTTATTATTATTAAAAATAAATAAATAAATAAATTCATTATGGCATATACTACAATATACTAGTTTTTATTAATGGTTAGAATTAGTTCTTATCTTTATATTTTGTTTTTATTTAAATTTTTGGTTATAAAAATATTGTTCTGTGCTTGTGTCATTTTATTAGTTTTAGTTTTTATGTCTACATTATTACTTTTAGTTTTAGTTATTTTAGTACATCAAATTAAAATAAATGAAAATAAGAATTGTTTCGTAGGGAACTAGCTGTTTATTATAAATTTATTTTATTTCAAGTAACAAAAGTTAGATGACTTAACTTAAAAAATTTAGTAAACCCGTTGCCTTAAAATTATTAAGTAAATAAGAATTAAAAAAAATAATTTAAGTGAATTGTCAAGTTCACTTAACTTTTTTTTTTTACTATTATTATTTACTTAATAATTTTTTTAAGTTAAGTCAACTTATCACTTTTTACTGTGCATAATAACCCTGATTAAAATACAATAAAATATATAATCTTGGTATAATGGCAAAATAATGGAAATTACAGAACAATACAAATATGTTTTTGTGGTAATGGGACCTGTGGAACCTTGTCCTAAAAATACAGAAAATCTTAATGGACCTATAGGCCTAAACAAACTTAGATTTCTTTATGCAAATATAGTCATTCATCTTTGTAACTTCACAGTAATATCATTCACAAAATGTACAATATACACTTGATTGGTCAAATGTGACCTGCACATGTCCTCATATACTCTGGGTCACGAAGGGTCAAAGCAACCCAATTTAGAGGCGCTGCAGAGCCACATTAGCCAGTGTGAAGACGCCTTCAGCCTTCGGTCAGGGTTTCATTTTCTGTGTTCAGAGAGGATGTGCTAATCTCAGCGCAGACTCTTGGCATGAACGGAAACAGGTTGCTCCCTAATGATTCCCGACTGTAAGAAGCTTAACAGAGATGGTGTTGCCCATGGCACTCAGGGCCAGACAGCACACACTGCCTTCAATCACCATCACACACACACAGCAGCCATGATAGTATTATGAAATACTCTGACATATTCCCACAGCGAACAGAGGATTGTGGGGAGGTTGTTATGATTGTAAATCTGTCATGATAAATAGCCCGCTAAGTCTTAAAACACGGTCCGCCGACAGATGATTGAGTATTAGTCTGTACCTGCCCTAAACAACAAACCCGTTTCCAGAGGGAGGAGTGTGTGTGTTTTGATCTGTTCTGTCTAAGACCCTGATTATGAACGTAATCTCGGCACACCTTAAGGTCACGCATGTGAAAATACAGATTGAAGCATATACAGCTACAAACACAAATCTGTATCTGCCGTCAAAACACCTTGTTCCTCTGTTTGTGTGTGTTATGCCACAGGATATGAATTATGCAATCGTAAAGTGTGGGCAGAAGGTTATGTGTATTGCAGGGAGGCGCAAGTTCCTTGAAAGGTATTATTTTAAACGATCCAGAGCCTCATTTATAAAGCATGAGAAAATGAATTTCAGTGTAAATCCTTTGTAAACCATTCTTATAAAAACTGCCAAAGCAACCAATTGCAGGGTTAGCAAAATGTAGCCAAATGAAAAAAAAAAAAAAAATCCACAAACAAGATTATTGCAATAAGCTTATCATCAAAGTGTGATATGTAATGCAGTGTGACTTTATGCCCAGAACCACTGCTTTGACATGAAATTATGGCTTGGCGATGTTTACGAACAGATTATTTTGCTACATTCTTAAAAATAAAAGTTCTTTATTGGGATTGATGGTTCCATGAAGAACATATAATATCCATGGAACCTTTCCATTCCACAAAAGGTTCTCTAAAGTGGAAAATGGTTCTTTAGATTATTAAAATTCCATTTCAGGTTCCGCAAAGAAATTTTCAGTGAACAGAACCGAAACACACACACACACACACACACACAAAAAAACTGCATCACTGATCTAAAGATTTAATGATCTAAAGAACTGCATTACTGCAAATACGGCCTTTTGGAACCATTAATTTAAGGAGTGTAAACTACTATTTACCTTAAAATGTGTGACATTTTTGTGGAACTCACAACTGCAAACTGGAATTTAATCAAATTTCTGACTTCTCCAACTTGACCAACATAACGTCATCTAAAAACATTTGGTTTTCAAAGTAAAATCCCATTATTTTTTCCATAGGGGAAGTGATTTTTAATCATAACTTATAAATCGTTAACGACAAGACCAACTGTAAACTATGAGGTTGCTTATAGACAGTTTGTTCTTCTACTAAAGCCATCAGTGGAATTCCTGGAGGAAAAACTACATTACCCATGATTCTGCAGAGAATCTTTCCAAATCAGAGCCGAAACAAGCAAATCATGCCAAAACAACACTCTATTACGCACAAACTATTCAGCATCTTTGAATCAATAATTTTGTATTTATTAATAATATTTTTATGTAATTCACAGTGATTTATGGGATTGTAGTTAATTAATTAAATTATTAATTAAAACCATTAAAACTAAGTCTTGTAGCTTTGCCTTACTGTTCAATTTTCAAATACTATTTTGTTTCAAATCAAAGTTTGTGGTGTTTTGATTTAAATCATAGTTGGCTTTGGTTTGTTACTTATAACTCTTCAACTAAGACCTTTTTAAAATCCGTATGAGAAAAAATAATGGGAAATAAATGTCAGGAACTAAGGCCGCTGAAATGCAATCTATGACACCAGGACTGACCTTTAAACAGCAACTCAAGGTTGTGTCTTTTCACAAAATGAGTGAATGGCTGTAATTAGCAGTGATTTTTCAGTGGCGCCTCGGGCTGTAACACTAAAGGAAATCACATTAGCAGGACAGAAGACCAACACCCATAATGACCAATCAATGAGCTCCATTAGAACCTGAAGCTGGGACGTCCTGAACCTAAATCATCCTATTCACAGACAAAACCAACTCAATTTCTGTTGTTTATATTCTAATAATGAAATTATATACGAAAGAAATCTGACATGTTTTGTTTGTTTGTTTATATAACAAAGCTATCACGCAACTGTAGAAGACCTGAAATACAGTTCACAAATTAATCTGTTTTTATACTTTGAATACATAAATCCGAATGGCTGTTTGAAAACACTGTTTGATTTTCTTTCTTGTCCATGTCAAGTGTGTGAAAAAGGAAAACTTCACACCGTTTTGTGTACACTGAAAAAACTTTAGGGTTTACTTTGAAACAATTTTTACTCATAAACTACTAGAAAATTTCACAAATAATTACAAAGAAATGACAACTAACACACTGAATTAAACATGAAAAAGTAATCCAATAGTAATCCAAATAGTAAAATGTAATCCAGTAATCTTTGTTTTATTTACAATATCAAGTGTACCAGGGTAACAGGGGTATTCTGCTTTTCCATAAGCGCCACCTACAGGGAATTTGCATTTTCATTCCTATCGTCTGCTGTTTTTTACACACTGGTCTGTTTGCGAAATTGAACCGAATTTTCATGGGAACATTTGTGTTGGTGTGAACAAACCTTCAGTTGCCATTCACTTTCATTACATGCAAAAGAGTGGCCAGGAAAACTCTCCTTTTGATTTCCACAATGGAAAAAGTCTGGAATGGCATGATGGCGAGTAAATGCTGACAGACTTTTTATTCTTCTGTTCCTATTATTACACAAACAGCACCCATATATGCTTCTCCTGCATGGAAAGCACGCTTCTGAGCACAGCCATGCCAATGATGTGCACTTTGGCACGTAAACACCTCTTCTGTTCTCCATTGAGAGGTGGAGATCAAAGCCTCGTGTTTGTCCCGTGACTGCAGCATCTCAAGCATAATGAACAACAACCTGCAGCATTTGCATAATGAACACCCTGCCGGAAAACCCGCTCATTCAGAAGTCAGGCTCCAACATTTTTATGCAACATTTGCAAGACAAATACCATGTTGCTCTTCCAGCTTTTCCCTCTATACGATGAGGAAGTGTTTCAGTAATCTTTGCTGCATCACGTAGAGATATGTAAACTCACGGTCACCAGCAGAGCACCAGAGACCGGCTGCCCTGCTCTACTTTTCTGAAACGAATACACGTCACTTGACTCAGCAGACAGACTATTTTGTGATCACTCTGAGGGCAAGTTTATGCCCCGTTCTCTGCTGACTCACAGGCCACAGGTTCGCCACCCTGCAGGCAGGATCTGAGTCAAACAGGAAATAACTAGCATTGCAAGACAATCTCTTGCCTGTGTGTGCAGTCAGTGCAGCTCTCTCTGCTCATGGGAAAAGGAACAAACACTCCATATAAACAAAACACTGTTTCCAAATATATTTCTGACCTATATTAGAAGAAATGATAAACAAAACAAATGCTGGGCGATATTAACAATGTATGTTTGCAGTAAAATTCTTCATGAATACGGAGCCTCAGTGCTTTTGGTGTTCACAATGGTAGTGCATTTAAAAGGGACATCACACAAGCCCTCGTTACACTGAATGGTGATCTTATCCAGTCATATTGTTCTGGAGCTCATTCCTCTGGGAAATACCTGTTAAAGTGTTCCAGGAGGGCTTGAAGGTGGGTAGTGATAGACTAGTGTCATTAATCGAAAGGCTGATGGCTTTTTTATTTGCATGTTTTTTTGTTTTTTAAAGGGATAGTTCACCCAAAAATGAAAATGTGATGTTTATCTGCTTACCCCCAGGGCATCTAAGATGTAGGTGACTTTGCTTCTTCAGTAGAACACAAACAAAGATTTTTAACTCAAACCGTTGCAGTCTGTCAGTCATATAATGGCAGTCAATGGGCTCCACGGCTTTGAGTAAAAAAAAAACATACACAGACAAAATCAAATTAAACTCTGCGGCTCGTGACGATACATTGGGGTCTAAAGACACAAAACAATCAGTCTGTCCAAGAAACTGAACAGTATTTATATAGTTTTTAGCTCTGATCCACTGCAATGTCCAACTGTCCTGAGCGCGTTCACAACAGTCGGCGCGGAAGCAATCTGTCACGCGTATAAGTCACTCATTGTTTAGATCGTCTCCACGCATGCATCTACTATGCCAGAGTATAGATATGTATAGATACCCCATTCGACCGCTCCAGGCACGTAGATGCGGCCGCCATCTTGAAACGGTCAACTTGACGTCATTCACCATACTGTAGGTTCTCACAGAGCCACTGAGCCGTTCTGTCCAGGATTGTGGCATCTTTCAAAAATTCAGTGATTACTAAGGTGAATGACGTCAAATTGACCACTAACAATATGGCGGACGGCTTACATATAGCGGCCCATAGAAACAGTCGCTAATGAATTATGTACGTATATCTATGTGCCAGAGCATGTTGACGTGTCACGTTCTGGCTGTTGTGAACGTGCTCAGGACAGTTGGACATTGCAGTGGATCAGAGGTAAAAAAATGATATAAATACTGTTTAGTTTCTTGCACAGACTGATCGTTTCGTGTCTTTAGACCTCAATGTATCGTCACGAGCCGCAGGGTTTCATTTGGTTTTGTCTGTGTATGTTTTTTTGACTCTCAAAGCTGTGAGTCCCATTGACTGCCATTATATGACTGACAGACTGCAACGGTTTGAGTTAAAAATCTTTGTTTGTGTTCTACTGAAGAAACAAAGTCACCTACATCTTGGATGCCCTGGGGGTAAGCAGATAAACATCAAATTTTCATTTTTGGGTGAACTATCCCTTTAATGTAACTATCAATGACTATTTTCTATGTTTGTTAGTTATAGATAAAATATGCTATTTCTAATAGTTTAAAAAGTTTATTTGATTTCTGGAAATCATCTCGCGACCCCCCCCAGAGGGTCCCGACCCCTACTTTGGGAACCACTGATCTAAAGAACCATTTTCAACCATGGAACCTTTTTTGCATCGATGAGGATGTTAAAAGTTCTTCATGGAACCATCGATGCCAATAAAGAACCTTTATTTTTAAGAATGTAGCAAAAGTCTCTGATTATGAACGTTCACATGCACACAATTTCAGTTGAAGACTGCTTGGATTCCTCAAACTGACTATTTGTGAATGTTTCCTATGCATCAATAGACTAATTTTATTATTCTTCCTTCCTCCGTGACTTGCAGATACTAGAGTTTTAATAGCCTGTGATTTAGCAAACATGGCATTAAAGGTGAAATCACTTTTACGGCTCTGCAGAATACAGCAGGTGAAATTCAGTCATTCTGATAGGAATCTACACAAATGAGAATTTTTTCCAAAAGGTGAAAGTTTATCCATGGACAATGGACATTTTTTGCCTGTAACATTTGAGAGAAATTTCCAGACTGCATCTGGAATCATTTCTGTGAATCACTTCAAACTGTTTGCTTCAGCAAATCGATTCTTGGTTTAAATTATTCAGAGTCTTAAAAGTAGATCACCCCCCCCGCCACAAATAATTGAAATAAAGCTAAAATAAAAAATAATAAATGGAAAAAAGAGAAATATTTAAATAAAAAAAACTAATGACAGAAGTGCATAACATAATTACTAAAACTTGAACTAAAATGAAAAAAATAAAAACAATAAAACTAAAAGCTGATTCAAAATAGTAATAAATACTATAATAGTATATAAAAAGTGCTACAATAAAACTGTTCTTGTCATTTTTATAAAGGGTTAGTGACCAAACTGTCATCTAGCATAGATTTACTTATGATGCTTTTGAAACTTATTATGTGAACCCTTAATTTTAAATAAAACAGGGTCAATAATAACTCTAATTGCACTTATAATAACAATAATTTAATACATCTTAATTTAATTTTTCTATTCCAAAACCTAAAAACTACCTAGACATCCACACCACTAAAGATGCTAAAATGAAATGAAATCAGTCTCATTCTTAGTTGAAAGACACCTGATACTTAAACAGTCCAATCAGTGTAAACCGTGTAGCTACGCATGATGCAACACACTGTACATGACAGTCCCGGGGTGTTATTTTTTAATATATTCATAATGGTCACTAGAGGAACATCAACAATCTGCTGGAATGAACAAGGGGGAGATAATGCAGTGAAAGCATCCTGTTAATCTCCTGTTGATCAGTGCATTGTGTTTAATGCACATCACTCACACTCGGCCGGCTCAGAACAATGAACGTCTGCTCTTACACACTTTATCCCAGTGCCACAGACATACAGCTTCCTCTTTCAGCTCAGCTCAATCACTCTGTAGTGTGAGGTGCTGTGTGATGGCTGTCTCTCTCTCTCACACACACACACACACACACACGTATCTGTATGCTGTGACACAGATGGTGATGGTGACTCATGGATCTCACGGATCGGTGTGTTTCAGTGCGTCTGATGGTATTTGGAGCATTGCTCTTTGTCATTTTCAAAACACTTGTAATTGCTTCTGTATTACTATACTGTATATTAGCTTGTTTTCTCATGGAAAAAAACATTCCCCCACAAGGTCAAAATTTACTAGTATTACTATATTTGTGGTGACATTTGGTCCCCTAAAGTAGGGAATACCAGTACACACACACACATATGTATGTGTTTGTTTGATGATTTAAATGCCAGAATTCATTTTGTTGTTTAATACAAGGAATACAAGGAAAGTTTTATGAGTGTTGATACTGTTAACTAAAACTAAATCTATTTAAAACATTGTTGGTAGTTGAAACCAAGATATATTAGATGAAATATGTTTAAAAAATTTAAAAAATAAAAATAAAAAAACGTTGCTTTGGCAACTAACTAAAATAAGGTAACACTGACATATTAAAATTACTGAAACTAAAAATGAAATAAATTCAAGGTAAATTTAAAATAAACTAATTAAAAAATTACTAACATGTAAACAAAAATTAAATATAAACTGAAAATATATAAAAAAGTAAATTCAAAATATTAACAAATACTATAATATTATATCAATAATACCAAAATAATGTATTGTAATTAAAATAATGTATATTATTGTTATTGTTGTTATTATTATTATAACATACAATTTGAGTACATCTTCATAAATTGAATAACCTCAATGTGTTGTCATACTATTATTAAAAGTAACAGTAATAATTATCATTGTATAATAATAATACGAACATAAACACTAGTTTTGTTATTTATTATTATTATACATTTGCCTTATGCATTTAGTCAATCCAAATTTCATCCAAATTGAACTTTTAAGTGCAGAGTACCACCTTCATTAGATGTGTATTATTATTAACAACATTATACACATTATTATTATTTATTATACATTTACATTATGCATAGTATTATTAACAACATGAATATTATACACAGTTATTTTTATCATCATTATTTATATGATGCATTTTGAGGCTTTATTCCAGAGTGACTCGTCTTGCATTCAAACACGTTCTACTCGTTGAGTCACTGTGTGCTCCTCGTTTGTTACTGCCGGTGCTTTCTAAAGGAAACATCATTCATACTCCTAAACCTGACTTCAGCGTGTAACTCTTCCAGCGTTGGTGCCTCAGACCATCAGACATTAGTCTCTACTCTTATCTCAGCTCTCTGTCACATTACTGCAGTGACTCCACTGTCACTTTTAACTGTCCATTCAGATAAGCTCCTATATTATCTATCTGCAGATACACCATGATGCTCTAAAGTAGTGTATTTGACTTCAGCAGAACACTTGAGCAACATTTCAGCGAGGGTTTTCAATTCTGTTTTTCATTGTTCAGATGTGTTGTTTTTGAATATAATCGTCTGTTAAGTGCTAAATCTCACACGTTTATACCACTGACTTAATTATCATGTATTAATAAATATATAAACTACGGCTGGGATGGCTTGAACAGTCACAGGAAGTGGCTGCATGGAGCTCCTTCCTGAAGAGGAAACACTTCTTATGGAAAACCGAATGCCTGTTCACACACACACACACACACACAAATTCTCACAATGTGAGTCAATAATGAAGGAAACCAGTTAAAAATACTCCACAAAGTGTTAATAAAAGCGCTCATATGGAAGAATGCTCAAATTAAGAAGTTCATAAAACACACCATCTGTCTTCCCCACGACTATTTGACAAGAATTATGTATTCAGTGTAGGACTATGAAGAATCGCTATAATATTGTGTATTTTTAGAGGTGTTTGCTGAGGCAAGCATCACTACTGCTCCTCATACTTCAGATTTAATCAGCCCTATAATTATAAAGTATTTCATTTGTTTTTTTGTTTTTCACAGCATGTGTAAGTGATCTGTAACTTTACTGCAAATTATCAAAGTTCAGGACTCTCACGCTTGCTGCACTGCTAATTGGTCGCCTCAGCTCTCAGCGATGCCCCGGGGGCTCATGGGTAATTTTCCACTTGCGGAGGAGTAGATTCAGAGAGAAACCTGTGCTATATCTTCCTGAGTGACTCTGATAGATAAAGGGAGGAAGAGAGAGAAGCAGATGAAAGGAGAGAAGGTGGGAGAGATGAAAGTCGTGGTAATTTCTTCCTGAAGGAAATGTCTTCCCTGATGGGACAAATCCTGCTTCGGCTGGTAACTCTGATCTGGACCTTGCTAGCCCTTGTGAAGAAGAAGTGCACTTATAGTGTACTTCAAATCTTATAAGCATATTCTAAAAAACTGTATTTGCATATCATATTAATGAAATAAAACGGCACTTAAGTGAGAGAGAGACACTTCTTATGACTGTTTTTTAATACACGTCAAATGAAAAGTTCTTTCATAATGTTTGATGTGTCGGCTAACATACTGTATTGTGTTTTTCAATATTACTTTTAAAGTTAATATATTTATGCAAGTGCTAAATTGCAACTTCATCGTTACAAATGTGTAATTACAAATGTACAATTTAATTGGAAATTATAAAGTATATTTTAGTTTATATTTGGCAGTACACTTTAACCATAATTCAATTATTATTGTCTGATATCATAATGAAGGAAATACTTAATTAAAAGAATGAAATTCTTTAAAAGGAGCAGGTTGGCGTAATCTTTTATTATTTTTTCTTCGAAAAAAAAAAACTGCTTCACTGCCAAACCAAACCAAAGAAATGTGGTGTGACCAACAACCAACAATATCATGCGGTCGAACTAACATGCAGAAACATGCACACACACAAAAAAACCCTCTTAAAATATTAAATCATTTGATATTACTCCAGTCTTCAGTGTCACATGATCCTTCAGAAATCATTCTAATGTGACGATTTGCTGCTTAAGAAACATTTCTGATTATTATCAATGTTGAAAACAGTTGTGCTGCCTCATATTTTTGTGAAAAGCATCAAACCTTTTTTTTCCAAGTGTTTTTTTTTCACCAGAATTTGTATTATTTAAAGCTGCAGTCCGTAAGTTTTGCCTCTTTGTCGCCATCTCTGTTTGAAAACCTGGAATTGCAGCTGCTTGCATATCTTGGTTGCGTGGGTTGTGAGTCGGCACGGCTGCAGCGCGGATGAATCTAATGTTTGGAGATGAATGTGTGGCAGTCAGTCACCGCACCGGTGTGGATGTTTACTGTAATTCGCAATCACAGATTCTATATGTCTTGAAGATATGACCCAAATAAGCATTTTCACCGTATATTGCATTCTGAACAAGTAAGTAACAAGTCTGCCACGTTTTTTCTGACCAACTGAGGAAAAAAAAATATTACAATAAATCACGCTAACAATTGTGATTTAATCTAACTATCGATTAGCTCATATCCCATCAAACCGTGCTAATTATTATTATTGTTATACTTTATTCTCAAATTATTAATGTTAACAACATCAGCATTGTGTGACTATGAGTATAGTGTGTGTTAGCGTGTAGATTTCAATTTCTGTACAGTCTAATCTCTAATTGTCATACCATTCGAAATTCATATTAAGAAATTCTTCAAAAAGAAAAAAGCAAACTATGCTCTCTTCGAACTGGTTTTCTTTAAAATACAAATCTTGAGTAATCCCAGGCTATCTGTAATCAGAAGCACATTTAAAACTGAAATATCATTTAATTTCATTCACATGTGTTTCATAAACACATAATCCTTTCTGGATTACAATCCGCCATCAAAATTATAAATTTAATTATTCTAGCTGCTGTGAGAAAAGGCTATAAATGATCCGCCGCCTGCAGGATCCTCACATGTGATAGCCTCGTAGCCGGGAAAACTTCTTTATGTTTACAGACATGACGTAATGATGCAGTGCCATGCTCGAATTTCCCGCAAAAACCTACCCGTACCACTCAAATTAGAAACCATTATTATAAGCTAACCGTTGTGAATCGGGCTAAAGTAAGGTGATAGTTTTGAACACTGGCTGGTTATGTACTTACTCAAATATTGATTTCGGATCATTTTTAACCAAAAAAAAAGCTTTAACAAAGTAACTAATTTTCTTAATTTAAACATTTTCTTGTAAATTAAAATATAATATGTTACTTTACTAGTTACTTGAAAAAGGTAATCCAATTACTTCACTCAAGTTACTTGAAAAGCATTAAACATTTTTTTCAGGATTCTTTGATAAATATAAAGTTTTAAATTCTTAGATGAATAATAATTTTTAATTTTTGTCTTGTCGTTTTCATAACAATTAAAAAAATCAATAAAAAATCTACTAACCCCAAGCTTTTGAACAGTATGTACATACATACTATGCCTTCATGCATACAGACACAGGAAGAACAAAAGGAGGAAGAGAACAAACTCACTTTATTCTCACCACATCAGCCACAATCTCTGCGGCTCGATGCATGCTGCATGAAAACAGCAGACCCTACAAAACACATACTGTATGCACATTTGCTGCCCCCAGAGATACACTGTCTCTTTTTGATTTGCTCAGTAAGTAATCATATGCAAGGACATGGTTGTAAAACCTTTGGCCTTTTTTGCACTGTTTATCTGAACTTTGACGTTTTCACATCTCAGTCTCTCATAATTACTTTGATCACCCTAGCAATGTCAATGGCCTAACAACCACTCAAAACCACTTAGGAACAGCCTTGTTAAGTTACTGTCACCAATAATACACCACAAACTACCTAGAAATGCCCTAGCAACCACTCACAGCACCCTAGCAACTGCTCAGTAATGTATTAAAACACTCATAATCTACTTAAACAACCAAAACACTTAAAATGTATGTAACTTCTAACCAGTACTCATACAAAGTCATACACACATTTACAAAACACCATCATGGTAACACACGATACTAAAATAATGCAACATGAACTAAATAATTTAAAAAACGCAACACAAAACACCCCATGTACATTACTGATAACATTTACGTAAAATAGGCTATATGATATGATACAGGGCCTTCTGGGAATGTCCTTTTGCTGTTTTTCGCTGTAAATTATATTGTAATTCATATTTTTTCACTTGAGAAAACCATACATTTGACAGAATTTTATAGTAGAACTACAAATAATGCAAATTTAAAGCACTAAACAGGTTTTCACCATATGTGAAAAGGTTTTTACAGGTAACCAATAACAGGTAGTTAATGTATACAGTATGACTCTATTGGCTTATCAGAGGTGTTATTCTGCCTTAATACATAGTCTGTATGATTTTGACACTAGAAACGAATGCCGCTTTGTATCTCAATTCTAGGGCAGAACATGCCAAAATTCATCAAAAGCATGCACCGACATATCAGCGTTATCCAGTGATAGCTGCTCTACCGCTGTCTGAGCTCGACGAGGGGGAGAGAAGCGCAAAACGACACGGCCGGGGTCCTGAGGCGTTCCAAAATTAATTAAAATGCCTCCCGTCGAGCCAACAGATACCGAAGATGACCTCTTAAAAAAGAGTACCATGAAAAAGACATCAAACCATCCAATAGCGGAAAAACAGTTAATCACAGATCCGATGCTAAACAGCTTTGAAACAAATAAGTTCCTTCAAGTCTGCGATAAAAGGAGTAAAAACTGACCTATTGCTTCTTATTTATGAGGTATATGTTTAGTAAGGATGGGAATCACAAAGAATTGTGCAATTCTGGTTCCTTTATAGTTCTATCAATGACTAATAAAAATCTATAGAGCAATCAACAGAAAACAATTATGGTTAGTAGCAGCCCAAGATAATTCACCCAAAAATGAACATTTTCTCATCATTTACCATCATGTTCCAAACCTGTATGACTTTATTTATTCTGCAGAACACAAAAGAAGATATTTTCATATTTCAACAGCTTACGGACATTCATGTATGGATGAAATAAACACTGAGACATTTCCGCTGCCATTTACTGATGCCCCAAAGTCCTTTTAGTGTGTATCAGTGGTTTAAAACAGAAAATGAGCCTGAACTGTGCAGCTAATTTCCTGAGGGACCCTTGAGAAACAGAAACCAATGGTTTTCAAGAAGTACAGTGATGCATGCATTTCCACCGCATGGATCTCTGGGAAAGGACAACATCACGTACCTTGCCGACATCAGCTGGCGTTTCATCAGAAATAATGACCCTACACGGAGTCCCACACCAATTAGGGCCCACTGAACGAGCTTGAATAATTGACATGCTACTGGCTGCATAAACGGATTGGAGCCGCATGTTTAATTACGGCAGCCTGATCTATGCCTGGTTGGGTTTACACTCATTTGTCTTTGCAGGGACAAGAGGAAGGAGGGGAGGAATCTATAAATCACTTCCAGCGGCCCTCGTTATTTGTACACCTATAGTGTCCTTCTAGAGACTGGGTACTGCCGGCTATTTTATGAAACACTAAACATCATGATACAAGACGCGATTAGAAACACTGCACTGCAATGACAATAGCATTAGATTGTGCCTGAAGCAACTCTGACCGCACAGGTTTCAGGGTTTAGCTTATTTAAATAAACTGTTGTTCATTAACCCGATTCAATTCTGGGCATGATTGTTATGTTTCACTTCAAAAAATCATACTATGAATAAAATCAGGTTAACTTTTAACATTAAAACTTCTCACAGATTGCAAAAAAAGTAAAAAGGAGGATGCATTTTTTAAAGCTGCATTTAACAACCCAACGCTAACTCACGACCAATTCGTACGTATTTTACAAGATGGCTAATTTGTACGACCTCACTCGTACGATTTAGTACGATTTGTCTAAACCCCAGTGACGGGTAGGTTTAGGGGCGGGGTTAGGTTTAGGTCATTCGTACAAATTCACACGAATTGGCAACTCGTAAAATATGTGCGATTTAGCAAAAATTGTTTTTATTTATTTGTATTTTTATTTTAAACTTTTATTATTAAAATTTGTATTTATTTATTATTATTAACACCAAGATAATGGGTTCGATTCCCAGCAAAATTCACATGCAAGAATTATTAAAAATGTGTGCCAAAATGCAGTGTACATTTCTTCCAATAAACACAACCACTAAATAGATAAATATCCTTATAAAATAGTTGAGAAACTGACATGACTAAGTACTTTTTTTGGGGGGGGGAGCATGTACCTGCATTTTACGATAAAATGCTAACCTGCTAATTCACAATCGCTAAAGAAATTTCGTACACACATTCCACAACACCTCAAAGTGCTGAAATATGCAGGCAATTTTACAACCCTAAAGGAAAAAGTCACACAATTTCAAAGAAAACATCTAGCTTAATGAGTATTTCCGATAACTCAATTGTGTTAAGGTTAAAATTGACCCTGTACATAATGTAATTGGATTTTAGGAAATGACTGGAATTTTAAAATATTAATACAATGATCTAAAGGTTTAATGAAATATTGTGGGGAAAAAATAATAATTTATATATAATTGTACTGACATTAATGATTATCTAATTCAACAAACCAGTAAACCAGTTTCGTAACAATTCTTATAGCAGCTTTGAGAAAGCTGAGGAGATGAGAACAGCTCAAACCGATTCAGGGAAAAACGATATTGTGGCCACAAATTAACATGGCTGCACTTTATTTTAAGGTGACGTTGTTACAGTGTAATTACACAATTAAATATATTAATTAATAGGATTAGGGTTTGGTTTAGGGTTAGCATAACTTGTAATTATGCATGATGTACTGTTATTACTATAGTAAATACACGTAATATGTAACTACGTCACCTTAAAATAATGTTACCGCATCTCTAAAAAGATGGGATGTCAACTTATTGTCTTTGTATTTAGTGTCTTTTTACTTTATTAACTGATTCTTTAATTAAATTGAAGGTCATGAACATATGTTCTAGTTCTTGATTCACAACCGCGATCGGTCCCGAGACTCAGCTGTAGTTCCTCAGAACAAATGAAGCAAACAGCTTTGGCATTTGAGCATAATTCACATTTGCCCTTTCTTTGGAGAGGACTCGGGGGCGGCCCGCAGCATCAGATATGGAGCTGTGAACCGCCGAGGTCCAGATACTTGAAGGACGCCCTGAGTCTCAGGAAGCATCCTGTTCTTATTACCAAAGCCATCGAGACACATCTGGGCCGAGCTGATTAATCTGGTCCCACGAGTTCTCTCAGCTCTCTGTGGAGCTTAATGTGCCACCAGGTTTGCTTTTAGTAAGACAATTACTCGCTGTACTGAACCATCGTCCAAAATAACAGAAAAACAACAGAGAGGTGGCACACATCCACACTTGCTACATTAATAAATAAAAAAAAACGTTGTGATACATTGCAAATATAGTAACAACCAAAGGACGTTTTTAGGCAAAATGCACATTTACAACATAAATATTAGACACAAATTATAATTAAGCAAATTCATTAGCTTAATTCATTTTAGCACGAATGAAACACTGTATTGACAAATGAGCGTCCATGGCCAGATTTTTGTATAAACTAGGGCTGTGCAATTAATTGCATGTGATTGTCATGCGCATCTCGTCAGTAAAGCCTGTTCCGTGATTAGTAGTAAATCGCCATCACCTGCTTTCAGAAGGAGCGGCATTAACTACATAGAGCCGTAGTTCACTGACAAGCTACGCAATATCGCATTTATTATCGCAGGTGATTCGTCCTGCAGTTAAAGCAGTTAATGCCGCTCCATCTGAAAGAAGGTGATGGAGATTTACTACTAATCACAAGACCAGCTTTACTGACGAGATGCGCATGACAATCGCATGCGATTAATTGCACTGCCCTAGTATAAACTGCCATATTTAGTGATACTGATGTAACAATTACATCAATGTATTATGTTTTAGATTCACAGATTGTGAACTTTAATATTCATGACTGTTTGTTTTATCTTGCTGTCTTTAAGATCTTTTATTGTGCTAAGACTGCATCTGAAGATTGCAGAAAACATCCTGCCCTTTAAAACAACACACCGGACATGTGCTTGCTTTAACTTTATAATGATTGACTACTACAAAATCCAATCTGGCATCGAAGAGGACACACTAGATTTTGCTCTGCGTTCACTTCCATTCATAAGCATGTAAATGCTGGAGCTTGAGTACTGATCCTATTCATCAACCTGCTATACACAAACTTACCTATTTTATGAGTTGGGGATTTTGTATGAATTTGAACAAAGTTAATTAGTACAAAAATGTATGATTCTTTGAAGAAAATAAAAATAAAAATACAAATTCGCAACCAATTTGCCGATTTTTTTTTTTTTTTTTTTTTCAGTATGCAATACCCTGATGGCAATTTAAGAGAATGGAGCAAATACTTTAGTTCAGGAAGGTATTAATGGAAATCACTTACTAGCCTTGAATCTGTAAAGCGTCTCAACAATCTTTTAACTTCACTCTCATGGCAACGATCCATGAAGAACTGGGTTTTAAATTCATAATACAGGATGTGGTTTGGGTCATTTGGACAAAATGCATCATGTGCAACACATGAATTGTTTGGGCAGAGGAAAGGGAATAACATACTGATATTCTAAATATTGGGATGATGCTTTCTCTTACAAACAAGTCAAGCATGTCAAAAGTGATTTTATCAAACACTAAAAGATACGCTGGTTTTCTATACAGTCAAGAACAGCTATAATCATGTAATGCAGCATTAGTTAAAACTGTTAATAACTGATAATAACAGAATCATACTTGAAAACTGAATAACTGAAAACTGATAATAGCAGACAATAACTGTGACTAACTTCATTCAAAATCCTGAATATGCATCTTTTTTTATAAACAAATGACACTCGATGGTCATTACAACAAGCTCAAATTTGCATTGATTTGACTGTAATGAATACAAAAGGGCTTTTGAGACCACTGATTGCTTCAGACTTAAAAAGCTTCCATGCAATTAACACAGGCTTTTTAAAAACATGCTCCATCCTCATTTTGAAATCAAAACAAGACAAATTTTCAGTAAATATATGCAAAGTTGCACTTAAATGATATTAATGCACTATGATGAGACAAAATGGCATGTCAGAAGAAAGATATTGAAATGAGTCACTAAAACAACCCTTCCTAAATATAAAGTTGTTGATCACAGGCTCTGAAAGTCAATTTGTCCATTTTCAGGTCATCTAAACTAAGCATGATCCAAACACACTGCCCTGTCTTTGCAATGCTTTAACTTTAGTGGGTGTGTTTATATGACACCCAAAACACGTTGACTAATTGTGATTTTCTGTGTATATAAACCAAACTAAACACACAAGAAATGCACCTATATAAAGCACTCTGATATATGTCATTATGTTTCCACATATTTCGTTTTTCAGCATCACAACATTGCATGAATCTGATTTGTTGTGACCCGCTTTACGAAACATGCACATTAATCCGGTCAACTATTGATGTTTTCTGTGTTCATCTAGACACTTGCCAACATAAGTGTCCATAAAATGAACATATATTAATGTTTCTATGTGTCATAACACAGCACCATCGCAACACTGAATGCACGAGTTTTGTTTTGACCTCCTTCTGCATAACATGCGCAAGTTAAAGCCCATGTTGCATGCACAGAAAAGCATGCAAGCAACGAAATGCATTAGTGTCCTGAAGCTTTATTTTACACACATGAACAATAGCATTAGGTTTGCTGTACCTCGGAACACAGCTCGGAGATGAGCGGTCAATCTCCCACGTTGCGAATAAATTCATAGGCACAGGCATGATGGGACCCAAACCCGCCGCACCCGAGCTCGAGCCCCCAGCTCCGGCCATGGCTGATCCTCCGGGCGCAGCGGCGACAGCGGGTGCGGGAGCGGGTGCACCGACCCCCGGGTTCATGAAGGCGGCCCGGACCCCTCCTCTCTCCACAGCCGCGGCCATCACCGAACCGAAGCTCAAGCTGGACTGCGATGGTCGAGGACCTCACTGCTCATGCACACGGTCCGGACGGCTTTCTGCTGCTGCTCATCTCTCACAGACACAGATTTGCGATGGTCAGAGGCGGAGCTTCGCTTCAGAAGAGAATGTGGAGCAGATGCGATCTGCGGTCGGCCGACAGGCGGCGCTGAATCACGGGTTCAGTAGGCCACTTGCTAACGAGTCGTTCTTTTGAGTGATTCAGTCGAACCGATTCGCGAACCGTTCGTACATAACTGATGATAAGAGAGAACATCTGTTTGGGAATAAACCTGTAAGTCCAGACACATGCTTGAACTTATTACCGTGTACAAACGCAACATTTGACAATATAATATCAATTAAATATGGACGCTGTAACATTTAGGAAAACACAATTAGACACAGACAATTATGTGCAAACATACAGTATTGTTCAAAATAATAGCAGTACAATGTGACTAACCAGAATAATCAAGGTTTTTAGTATATTTTTTATTGCTACGTGGCAAACAAGTTACCAGTAGGTGCAGTAGATTCTCAGAAAACAAACAAGACCCAGCATTCATGATATGCACGCTCTTAAGGCTGTGCAATTGGGCAATTAGTTGAAAGGGGTGTGTTCAAAAAAATAGCAGTGTCTGCCTTTGACTGTACAAACTCAAAACTATTTTGTACAAACGTTTTTGTTTCTAGGATTTAGCAATCCTGTGAATCACTAAACTAATATTTAGTTGTATGACCACAGTTTTTTAAAACTGCTTCACATCTGTGTGGCATGGAGTCAACCAACTTGTGGCACCTCTCAGCTGTTATTCCACTCCATGATTCTTTAACAACATTCCACAATTCATTCACATTTCTTGGTTTTGCTTCAGAAACAGCATTTTGATATCACCCCACAAGTTCTCGATTGGATTAAGGTCCGGAGATTGGGCTGGCCACTCCATAACATTAATTTTGTTGGTTTGGAACCAAGACTTTGCTCGTTTACTAGTGTGTTTGGGGTCATTGTCTTGTTGAAACAACCATTTCAAGGGCATGTCCTCTTCAGCATAGGGCAACATGACCTCTTCAAGTATTTTAACATATGCAAACTGATCCATGATCCCTGGTATGCGATAAATAGGCCCAACACCATAGTAGGAGAAACATGCCCATATCATGATGCTTGCACCACCATGCTTCACTGTCTTTACTGTGGCTTGAATTCAGAGTTTGGGGGTCGTCTCACAAACTGCCTGTGGCCCTTGGACCCAAAAAGAACAATTTTACTCTCATCAGTCCACAAAATGTTCCTCCATTTCTCTTTAGGCCAGTTGATGTGTTCTTTGGCAAATTGTAACCTCTTCTGCACATGCCTCTTTTTTAACAGAGGGACTTTGCGGGGGATTCTTGAAAATAGATTAGCTTCACACAGACGTCTTCTAACTGTCACAGTACTTACAGGTAACTCCAGACTGTCTTTGATCATCCTGGAGGTGATCATTGGCTGAGCCTTTGCCATTCTGGTTATTCTTCGATCCATTTTGATGGTTGTCTTCTGTTTTCTTCCACGTTTCTCTGGTTTTGCTCTCCATTTTAAGGCATTGGAGATCATTTTAGCTGAACAGCCTATAAGTTTTGCACCTCTTTATAGGTTTTCCCTCTCCAATCAACTTTTTAATCAAAGTACGCTGTTCTTCTGAACAATGTCTTGAACGACCCATTTTCCTCAGGCTTTCAAATGCATGTTTAGCAAGTGCTGGCTTCATCCTTAAATAGGGGCCACCTGATTCACACCTTTTTCTTCACAAAATTGATGACCTCAGTGATTGAATGCCACACTGCTATTTTTTTGAACACACCCCTTTCAACTAATTCAACTAATTGCCCAACTGCACAGCCTTAAGAGGGTCCATATCATGAATGCTGGGTCTTGTTTGTTTTCTGGAATTTTACCCGGGGGGGGTATTCTTACAAAGAACAATCCTAAAAAAGGACAAGTTATGGTATTATCCACACAGAGAAAAAAAGAAAAGCACAAAGATAAAATTACAACATCTTTTAAGAAAGGTAAAAAAGAAATACATAAAAAATTGTCACTCTTTGTGTTATTTGTACTACCCGAATTCCGGAAATGTTGGGACATTTTTAAAATTTGAATAAAATGAAAACTAAAAGACTTTCAAATCACCTGAGCCAATATTGTATTCACAATAGAACATAGATAACACAGCAAATGTTTAAACAATTTTGCAATTTTTACTACTGAAATTGTACAATTTTATGCACAAAATGAGCTCATTTCAAATTTGATGCCTGCTACAGGTCTCAAAATAGTTGGGAAGGGGGCATGTTTACCATGGTGTCGCATCTCCTCTTCTTTTCAAAACAGTTTGAAGACGTCTGGGCATCGAGGTTATGAGTTTCTGGAGTTTTGGTGTTGGAATTTGGTCCCATTCTTGCCTGATATAGGTTTCCAGCTGCTGAAGAGTTTGTGGTCGTCTTTGACATATTTTTAGTTTAATGATGAGCCAAATGTTCTCTATAGGTGAAAGATCTGGACTGCAGGCAGGCCAATTCAGCAGCCGGACTCTTCTGCTACGAAGCCATGCTGTTGTAATAGCTGCAGTATGTGGTTTTGCATTGTCCTGCTGAAATACACTTCGTCTGGATGGGAGCTTAAGTTGCTCTAAAACCTTTATATACCTTTCAGCATTCATAGTGCCTTCCAAAACATGCAAGCTGCCCATACCGTATGCACTTACAGTATGCACCACCATACCATCAGAGATGCTGCTTTTGAACTGAACGCTGATAACACGCTGGAAGGTCTCCCTCCTCTTTAGCCTGGAGGACACGGCGTCTGTGATTTCTAACAATATCAAATTTGGACTCGTCTGACCATAGAACACTTTTCCACTTTGAAACAGTCCATTTTAAATGAGCCTTGGCCCACAGAACATGACGGCGCTTCTGGACCATGTTCACACATGGCTTCCTTTTTGCATGATAGCACTTTAGTTGGCATCTGCAGATGGCACGGCGGATTGTGTTCACCGACAGTGGTTTCTGGAAGTATTCCTGGGCTCATTTAGTAATGTCAATGACAGAATCTCTGGAGAAATCTGGAGACTGGAGAAATCTCTGTGTGTAAGGGACAAGGCCGAAGACCTTTGTTGGATGCCAGTGGTCTTCAGCCTTGTCCCTTACGCACAGAGATTTCTCCAGTTTCTCTGAATCTTTTGATGATGTTATGCACTGTAGATGACGAGATTTGCAAAGCCTTTGCAATTTGACGTCAAGGAATGTTGTTTTTAAAGTATTCCCCACACTTTTTACGCACTCTTTCACAGATTGGAGAGCCTCTGCCCATCTTTACTTCTGAGAGACTCTGCCTCTCTAAGTGTAACGGGGCTGACGAGACATGAGACATGCGGATTCATGTGCAAGCTTTTATTTAAAGGCATGGTCATAAATACAGGTGAACGCTTGGCTTCAGTCTGTTGTGCTGCTGTGAGGTTTGTGTTCGTAGCTCCGTGTACCTTCGCGTTTTATTGAATCTCTACCTTACTTTCAATCCCTTTTGTCTAAAGTGATAATATATAACTTAATTCCCACCATATTTCTGGTGTTATCTTTCAAACTAATCTGATCGTTCGCCTTTGAAAACCGTTTGCATTTCTATTCGCGCCTATTATTATTTAATTTTTTCCTCGCTCCGTTTTTCACGAGCTCATCAAACAACAGTGGTAAGTGGTAAGTTAAGTTGGTATCATTCATCAATCACGGTGAGTAATGGCTTCTTCTCCTGCTATTGTTGTTTGCACTGTTTGCCACATGTATAGTTTATCTGTCTCTGTCAGCAGCGAGGGATTCACATGTGATAAATGCAGGGAAATAGTTAGGCTGACAGAGAAGGTTTTAGAACTAGAGACACGCATCCAAACTTTAGTTGAGGACAGTAAGAATGTGAGGGCTGTAGATACTGCTTTGGATGCGACTAGTTCAGGAGTCCTGTACATTGTTCGGTTTCGGTTGAGCCCGTGCAGCAGGGCAACTGGGTGACAGTGAGGCGGCATAGTCGCGGGTCAAAACACCACTCTTCCGTTCCGATCAGAACATCAAACAGGTTCTCCCACTCAGTGATGCACCCACTGAGAAACCTGATGAAAGTGCTCTAGTTATTGGCGATTCTATTGTACGGAACGTGAAAATAGAGACACCAGCCACCATAGTCCATTGTTTACCAGGAGCCAGAGCGCCTGACATCTTGGCAAATTTAAAAGTGCTGACTAATGCTAAACGTAAATTCAGTAAGATTGTTATCCACGTCGGCGCTAATGATGTTCGACTTCGCCAGTCGGAGATCACCAAAAATAATGTTAAAGAGGTGTGTGAACTTGCAAGTACGATGTCAGACACTGTAATATGCTCTGGTCCGCTCCTGCTTACCGTGGTGATGAGATTCATAGCAGACTGTCGTCACTTAATGGCTGGATGTCTAAGTGGTGCCCGCAAAATAACATAGGCTTTATAGACAATTGGAAGAATTTTTGGGGCAGACCTGACCTGTTGAAAAGAGATGGTGTTCATCCCTCCTGGGGTGGTGCTGCTCTTCTCTCTAGAAATATGGCACATAGTCTTAGAGTTTGTACTTGACTAACTGGAGCCCAGGTCAGGAAGCAGACAGACTGGCTAAACCGATCGTCTGCTAGCCGCCTCACGTCACCAAAGTCAGTTAACTCTCAGCACATAGAATCTTTTCATCTAGATATCACGCTATAGAGACTGTGTCTGTTCCCGAACTAGAAAATACAGAAAACATCCAAACCAAAGTAATAGTAACAATTTAATTGATGTTCAACAAATAAAAACCGATATAATACAGATAAACACATGATAAAGCTTGGCTTATTGAATATTAGATCCCTTTCTTCAAAAGCACTTTTGTAAATGATATGTTCACTGACCATAAACTAGATGTGCTTTGTCTGACAGAAACCTGGCTAAAACAAGATGATTACATTACTTTAAACGAGTCTACACCCCAAGATTACTGTTACAAACATGAACCGCGTCCAAAAGGTAAAGGGGGAGGTGTTGCTACAATTAATAGGAATATTTTCAGTATCTCTCAGAGGTCGGGTTTCAAGTATAATTCGTTCGAAGTAATGGTGCTTCATATAACGTTATCCAAAGAAACAAGTGTTAATGATAAATCCCCTGTGATGTTTGTACTGGCTACTGTATACAGGCCACCAGGGCACCATACAGACTTTATTAAAGAATTTTCTGATCTTCTATCGGAGTTAGTGCTGACTGCAGATAAAGTCCTAATCGTTGGTGATTTTAATATCCATGTTGATAATGAAAGAGATTCGTTGGGATCAGCATTTATAGACATTCTAAACTCAATTGGTGTTAAACAACACGTGTCAGGACCTACTCATTGTCGAAATCATACTAGATTTAATACTGTCACATGGAATTGATGTCAGTGGCGTTGAAATTTTACAGCAGAGCGATGATATTTCAGATCATTATCTAGTCTCCTGTATATTCCATATAGCTAAAGCTGTAAAGCCAACTTCTTGTTACAAATATGGTAGAACCATCACTTGTACCACAAAAGACTGCTTTATAAATAATCTTCCTGACTTATCTCAGTTCCTCAGTATATCCAATAGCTCAGAACAACTTGATGATGTAACAGGAACTATGGACTCTCTCTTTTCTAGCACTCTAGATGCGGTTGCTCCTTTACGCTTAAGGAAGATTAAGGATAAGAGTCCAACACCGTGGTATAATGAGCACACCGCGCCCTAAAGAGAGCAGCCCGGAAAATGGAGCGCAGCTGGAGGAAAACTAAATTAGAGGTATTTCGTTTAGCTTGGCGGAAAGTACCCTATCCTACAGAAAAGCATTAAAACTGCTAGATCTGATTACTTTTCGTCTCTTCTAGAAGAAAACAAACATAACCCTCGGTATTTATTCAATACATTAACTAAATTAACGAAAAATCAAGCATCAACAGGTGTTGGCATTTCCCAAGAGCATAGCAGTAATGACTTTATGAACTACTTCACTTCCAAGATCGATACTATCAGAGATAAAATTGTATCCTTGCAGCCGTCAGCTACAGTATCGCATCAGATAGCGCACTATAGATCCCCTGAGGAACAATTTCATTCATTCTCTACTGTGGGAGAGGAAGAATTGTATAAACTTGTTAAATCATCTAAACCAACAACATGTATGTTAGACCCGATTCCATCTAAACTACTAAAAGAGCTGCTTCCAGAAGTCATAGATCCTCTTTTGGCTATTATTAATTCATCATTGTCATTAGGATATGTCCCCAAAACCTTCAAATTGGCTGTTATTAAGCCTCTCATTAAAAAACCACAACTTGACCCCAAATATCTAGTTAATTACAGACCGATCTCAAATCTCCCTTTTCTGTCAAAGATACTAGAAAGGTAGTATCCTCACAATTATATTCCTTCCTAGAGAAAAATGATATCTGTGAGGAATTCCAGTCAGGATTTAGATCGTATCATAGTACTGAGACTGCTCTCATTAGAGTTACAAATGACCTGCTTCTATCATCTGATCGTGGTTGTATCTCTTTATTAGTTCTACTGGATCTTAGCGCTGTGTTCGACACTATCGACCACAACATTCTTTTGAATAGACTAGAAAACTTTGTTGGCATTAGTGGAAGTGCCTTAGCATGGTTCAAATCGTACTTATCTGACCGCCATCAGTTCGTAGCAGTGAATGAAGAGGTATCATATCGATCACAAGTGCAGTATGGAGTACCTCAAGGCTCAGTACTAGGGCCGTTACTTTTCACGCTTTATATGTTACCCTTGGGAGATATTATCAGGAGACATGGTGTTAGCTTTCACTGTTATGCTGATGATACTCAGCTCTATATTTCTTCGCGGCCCGGTGAAACACACCAAATTGAGAAACTAACGGAATGCATAGTCGATATAAAAAACTGGATGACGAATAATTTTTTACTGCTAAATTCTGAAAAACAGAGGTGTTAATTATCGGACCTAAAAACCCCACATGTAATAACCTAGAACATTATCTAACACTTGATGGCTGCTCTGTCAATTCTTCTTCATCAGTCAGGAACCTAGGTGTGCTGTTCGATAGCAATCTGTCATTTGAAAGCCATGTTTCTAGCATCTGTAAAACTGCATTTTTCATCTCAAAAGCATATCTAAATTGCGACCAATGCTCTCAACGTCAAATGCAGAAATGTTAATTCATGCGTTTATGACCTCAAGGTTAGACTATTGTAATGCTTTATTAGGTGGTTGTTCTGCACGCTTGATCAACAAACTACAGTTAGTCCAAAATGCAGCAGCTAGAGTCCTTACTAGAACCAGGAAATATGACCATATTAGCCCGGTTCTGTCAACACTGCACTGGCTCCCTATCAAGCATCGGATAGATTTTAAAATCTTGTTAATTACTTATAAAGCCCTGAATGGTTTAGCTCCTCAGTACGTGAGCAAGCTCTTATCGCATTATAGTCCTCCACGTCCGCTGCGTTCTCAAAACTCCGGCCGTTTGATAATACCTAGAATATCAAAATCGACTGCGGGCGGCAGATCCTATTCCTATTTAGCACCCAAACTCTGGAACAATCTACCTAACACTGTTCGGGAGGCAGACACACTCTTCAGTTTAAATCTAGATTAAAGACCCATCTCTTTAGCCTGGCTTACACATAACACATTAATACGCTTCTATTATTCAAATCCGTTAAAGGATTGTTAGGCTGCATTAATTAGATCAACCGGAACCAGGAACACTCCCCATAACACACGATGTACTCGTTACATCGTAAGATGAATGGCATCTACGCTAATATTTGTCTGTTTCTTTCCTAGTCTGTTTCTCAGTCCGTATCTGATCAGATGGTGGATCAGCACCAAGAGATGATGTCTACAGCCCTGATCGTCAGCGGAGACCAGGACACCCAGATGACCCCCAGAGATATATCCCCAGATATATCAACCAAAAATAACAAAATAATTAAAATATAATAAAATACCTAACTACATAATACTACTATTGTTAGAAATTGCAACAAAATTAAAATAGAAATATAAACTTTTGAACTGCGGGTTTCGTTTGGTCAGAGGAGAACTGGCCCCCCCGACTGAGCCTGGTTTCTCCCAAGGTTTTTTTTTTTTCTCCATTCTGTCACAGAGGGAGTTTTGGTTCCTTGCCGCTGTCGCCTCTGGCTTGCTCAGTTGGGGACACTTAATTCCTAGCGATTATCACCGATTTGATTGCACAGATACTATTTAAACTAAACTGAGCTAGACAATGACATCTCTGAATTCAATAATGAAACGCCTTTAACTGAAAATTGAAAATTGAGTGTTTAATCTTATCATTATACATTACTGACACTCTAGCCTCCAATTTGATACTGTTAAGTGCTTTGACACAATCTGTATTGTAAAAGCGCTATATAAATAAAGGTGACTTGACTTGACAGGTGGGGTCGAAACAATGGCAAACAGGTATGGCAGGGACAAGACAAAGAGTAATCCTAGGACAAGCGTGGGTTGACGATCGGCAAACAGTATCCAATGGGGCAAGGCAGAGAGAATAATCCAGGTACACAAGCTAGAATCCAAGAGAGGTGCAAACAGTGTCCAAACGGCAAGGCAAGGGTTAATCCAGGGAACACGGGCTAGAAACAAACACAGGAAAACGGGCAAGACAAGACTAGGAAAACTAACAGGGCTCTGTAGAGTAGCTAACAACTAGAACAGTGATAAATGCATACAATACTCAGCAGTGGGGGAAAGAAAGTCCAGGGTTTAAATAAGGCATGTAATCAGTGTGTGCGTGGGATCAGGTGTGCGTGGGATTAGTGCAATCAGCTGTGTGCAATCAGTGCAATGGATGATGGGAAATTGAGTCCAGTGTGATGTGTGCTGTGAGATTCAATGTGGTGAGCGAGTGACCTCTGGTGGTGAGTGAACGGAAGTTCATAGACCGGATTCGTGACAGTTTACATGTTAAGTCAATGCAAAGACGCGAATAGACATCCTGCAGCGCGATTCGCGCGAATGAGGCGCCGCGAATTGAGCGTTTCGGGCGTTTGACGCGCGTAACGCGCGTTAACCAATCAGGAGCTTGCTCTAGTAGTGACGTGATTACGACGTAGCGAGCGGAGGGAATCCCAAACAACAATGGAGGACAAAATAATCATCACTGTTTGTGGATACCCAGAGCTGTATGATAGCCTACATTTTCGTACTTTTACAGAAACAGTAATAAAAAGGATTTTGCTTGGAAGCAAGTGAGTGAGGAGGTCGGACAATCTGGTAAGTTGTAAAAAACGCTCTTTATACAATTTGAGCTACATATTGAGACTACAAGCTAGCTAAATGGAGCTTATTCGCGGTATTTTATCCATGTCAGCTATTTCGCAACGAGACAGGAGCCGTTCGCCTGGCAGAAGCCCCTCCCATGACGCGAATTCGCGTCTGTTGTGAAGTGAATAGGCTTGTTTGAGATGAGCAAAATCTGCGCAGAACCGATCACCGTGATCACCGCGAGATGCATGCCGGTTAGAAAAGTGTCCGAGTTACTTCCGCCTTGCTCTGATGTCATGCTGACGTGTGCCAAAAAGCTGATGTCAATTAACCGAATTAGATGCTAGATGTTCTCAAAATTTCTTGGTTTTTCAGCCCTTTGTTGCCCCCGTGCCAACTTTTTTGAGACCTGTAACAGGCATCAAATTTGAAATGGGCTCATTTAGTGGATAAAAGTGTAAAATTTCTCCGTTTAAACATTTGTTATGTTATCTATGTTCTAATGTGAATAAAATATTGGCTCATGTGATTTGAAAGTGTTTTAGTTTTTATTTTATTCAAATTAAAAAAAAAGTCCCAACATTTCCGGAATTCGGGTTGTAAGTGTTACAATCGAAGCTCCCGCACCACTCCCTCTCCGCCACCAGAGGGAACCATCCCCTGAATATTAACTCCCATTCGGACTCAGTTTCCCATCATCTCTCATACCTGGGCCTGATTACCTTGCCACACCTGCACCTCATTCACACACCCATACTTAAGCAGCACACTTCCATACACTCATTGTGAAGTCTTGATTTGCCCTGGCTGTCACTTTTGAGTGTTTCTACCCGTGTTTGAGTTACTGTTATTATCTCTGCATTGATTCTTGACTCCGTGATTCCTTTCTGGTTGCCCTGATTTGGACTGTTTCTCTGGACTCTGATTGTAAGCTGCCTGCCTTGATTATTCTGCCTGTTCTCCCGACCACGTCTCTGCCTTGCCTACTCTGTTCCCATTGCTGGTCAATTGCCCTGTTCTGTCTGACTATTCTAATGGATCCCGATCTGTCTGATGCTTCACAACAGTAAGTAAGAGATTAAACGAGAGTCAAATTCAGGAAAAACACAATTAGACTCCCAGACAATTACACCAGTGATAGAATCAAATGGGAAAACATACATTAGTATACCTTCTGAAAAAACATACAACATACTAATTTCTAAAAGTTGAAACATAATGCTAAAATTTGTGTAGTGTAACCAGATAAATATAAATACAAAAGAATGAAATAATATTTTTTTTGTATATATATCCGACTCCAGTGAATCACAGAATTGTTCTTACAAACAAATTTGACCGAGAACATGTGAATACAATGTCAAATTCTCACCTCATGAATATTACTTTGTTCTGTTCCAATGGTAACTTGTCTTTTTCTTAAAAACCAGTGGTTATTCCTTTTCAGGATATAAACATTTAATTATAAGCAAAATGTTCCTGACGTTGAAGTCTTAATCATGAATTTTCTCTCTGCCTTCTCTGTGGTCTAATGGGTCCAGGCTCAAACCTGGCCTTCATCTGTTGTGCTGTAGGTTTGGTTAAATTGTACTTGTGCGCAGTGTCTGGATAAAATAATCAGAGAGGGCAGTTAGCCTTTATCCTTCAATAATCAAAGCAACTGTTTTAATTTTAGAATTTAAGGACTGTCATGTGTGAAGTGGCATAATTTATACTTGCAGCACAATGACTCGTATATTTGTGCATCATGAACAAACCCTGGCATTTTGCTTCCATGTTTGTGATAAAGTGAGATGCATCACATATTGTCTAGTTCACAGAGAAAAGTAATGAGTTGCAAATTATTGCTTAAGCTTTGACTTCCAGACAAATTGCTGTTCCATTACCTGCATATTAATGCTGCAGACTGTTATTTTACTGTTAACATTCACATACTGAAGGAACTGTAGCAGGAATGTGGTATCCAGTGATATTTGTATATATTAATATCACTAATTTTATGTATTCATCTTTTTCAGACATGTGACTTTTTCACTCATATGCTGTATTTATGACCATCATGGGGCGAAGTGATGGGTAAACCCAAGGCCCTCTCATAGGCCCCTTATGTGTGTGTTTGGTCTGTAACAAATGGTAGGGATGTAAACGATGGGTTAAATGTGGCGTGTTTGAGCGCTAACAGTGTGTGTGCACCCACAGCTACTTAGCAGGTAAGGAAACTGAAACGATAAGGATGTATGTAAATCAGTGTTGCTCTGTCACACAACCTGTGCAATAAGTTGGTCATTTTATGCAATAGAGCAAAATAAGTTGATTTGTTTACAGAGTAACAACAGGTTAATTAAGGTTAACTCCTATTGTAGGATGCTCTACTGCTCCTTCTGAGTCACATCCATCAATCTGCATCTAATCTCACTTTTTGACTGTCCACCATATTGGGAGCCCATTCATTAAATTGCACATCTTGGATGTCTTCCTTATTATCCACACTGCATCAAAGACTGGCATCGTGAAACAATCTCGACGATATCTGAAAATCATTGCTGAACTGGTCAAACTCATAGCCTCAACCCCTGAGGTACTAATGACCTCTATCTTGGATCTGCAGGAGAAGGGGATCCAACTCCAGGAGCTAGACATGCTGGAGGGCCAGAGTGTCCTCTTGAGGAAGAGGAGGATGAGCGATATGCTATGAAGAGCTGGCCAAGGATCTCCTGAAATCAGCACTGCTGAGGAGACAGTCCAAGGTCAAAATGGCTGTACCAGGAATTCTTGGTAAGATATTTTTTTTTTTTTTTTTTTTTGATCATTTACAAATAGACTGTCCACTTCCAGTTTTCATACAGAAAGAATGCTCTGTTTTGTGTGCAGATTGCCTGGAGGAGAGTGACTTGCAGAAGGTATATAGTTTTTATGGCAAGCTGACCACCTACCTGTCTTCCAAAACATACCAATCGAGGAGGTAGAGGGGCAAGATACAACCTCCCAGAGGACGCCTACTTGATAAAACCGAGTGTTTTCCTTTCTTTTGCAGTTCACAGCTCCACATTTTGCTGGCTGCTGTAGTGTCTTCTGTCTCTATCTGAAGAATTATGCACAGTCTTGAAGTTTGATTCCAGAAGAAAAGACTTTATTATCTACATAGCGAGAATAAAGCCGAGATCCTTTCTGCTTAAAAGTCTCCCGATTGTCTCTGGGCTTTAGTGTATATACACCAGTTTAAGGCGGGTTTCCTATACGTTAGAAGCCCCTCTCATGCATACACTTCTACATTTCGCTTGCGTTTGCAAACCTCTCTCTTCCTTGGGAGCTGAGACTTCCTAGACTTGTTATGGTAAAGGAAAAAGCTCCCCTATATTTTTCCAGATGTTTCCTGTTTATACATTTTAGCCACATAGGCACTTTTAACACAGAGGCCTTTAGAACATAATAAAGGATTAAAAAGGATATATAAATGGCAAGATTTACCTTGATTATACTTGATTAATTCAGATCATTAACAATAAAAATCTTCTTCATTCCTCCCTTTGAGACTTTATTAAGTCTCACAATTGCTTATGTCTACCCAGAGTGCTACTTCATAATTTAGTCCTTTCCGTTAACACTATTTAGTGACTAAATAAGTCACACAGTCTTATCATCAATGACTAGATGATGCAGCAGCACTCTGGAGGAAAATCAGAACCAAACGTCTCTCTCTTCACTTGACTGAGAGAGTAAAAGATTCTGTCTCCTTTCCCTTTTTATCATATAGAAAACAATGTTATAAGCATGAGCGTGCATTTGGTTCAGCGCTTGCCTGTGGTTGTCACAGTTATGTATATTAAAACATAAAAATACAATCAAAATATAATACATTGAATATCCCAAGAAAAATAGTTTGGATCCGTTGATCTTCAGCCCAGATACCTTGCGCATCGTAGAGGGCCATTCATGGGCAAAGGTTGTGCTAGTTCTTACACCCAGGATTCGGCTCTTCTTTACACCTCTTCATCAGAGTCGCTGGAACTGTCCTCCAAAGTTTGTTCATTTGAGATCAGCTTGTTTAGCAATCCTTCATAATACTCATCCAAGTTCCTTTCTGTGATTATTCGTTGGTTGTTTGGGACTTTTATCATTTCCATTTGTTTAACCGTAGCATTGACGACCAATGTTCTTAGTATAGGTAATACACAACAAAATAATAAACCTCCTATTAATATGGCAACTCCTAAAAACATTCCTAGTTTAGCAAACCATGCTCCCCAAGCTCCTAACTTTAGATCAAACCAATCCCACATTGTATTTTAAGTTTTTCAATTTGGTCATTACTTCAGTGAATGCTCTTTCTGGAGCAGTATTATTTGGTATAAAAGTACAGCATTGATCCCCAAACATAACACAGACTCCTCCTTTTCAGCTAACAAATAGTCCAAAGCTATTCTGTTTTGCCATGTCATTCGGCTCGTTGCATCCAATTGCTCTCCATATGCATTAGGCATGTGATGATCATCAGATATCTTTCCACTTTTCTGCTTCCTCTCACAAAAGAATGTGAGCTCCTTGCTTATCTCTTTTTGATTTGTCATCAGTTTGCCCTTCATCTTGTGTCATTTGTCTCTCCTCGTCACTTTCTCCTGAGTTGTTCACTTGTCTGTTTCCTTCTCTTTCCACTTCCTCTTTTCCATTTGTTGGCTCCCAAGTATTCTGATCGTCTCGTTAGCTGTCCCATCATTCATTCCATCTTCACCAGGGTGACTCTTTGCGAATCGTTGCAATGGTCTTTCCCTCGTTGGCAAGGGAGGGTCGTTAGCACGCCGTTCATCCCTCACTTCATGCTGTGTGGGGTTGTTGAAGCTGGTTGGCGTATTTTAAGGTGAGAGATGTGGACCTGGGTGACACTTTGCAACTATTTTGCTGATCAATGCAAGATTCTTCCTTGAGGCCATAACTGCACACCCTTAATGCACTGGTTCTTAATGCTGGAGCAAACCATTCCTGGGCCTTGATATAACTGCTGTCATCTGTAAATGGAAACTTTCAGAGTTTTTGTTAGTGATATCAAGCATGCTCATTTGCTCATCCGGATAGTTATCCTTCTTGGTGTGACCTGTGGAAGTCTCATGTGGGTTGAGGGCTGTCCTGGACTCATTTTTGAGCTCTCACAACTCCATTGCTGTTAATAAAATGAGTATACTATTTTCTATAATATAATAAAGAATTTGGTTTTACTCGGTTATCTGCATCCTTACAATTTTTTCAATTCATTTCAAATTTATTCCTAACAATTTACTAATTCAGTTATCTCTTTGTTTTATAAACTGAGTTCCACTATATCACTAGATTATTTCCTAGGCCTATCTAGCTCAGTAGCGTTGGCCTTTTGACCTGGAAAACACTCAACCCACTTTACGTTAACAGTCAGAAAGGCAATATTTTATCCTTTTGAGACAGAATCAGCTCCATCATGTTATGCTGAAAAGAAAGTTAGATGTGGGGTGGACAGAGCAAGCTTGCTTGCTTTGCCTTCCCATGTAATGCGCTGCTCAAGTGTGGCACTGTTTTTCTTTCTGCCACAACAATAACCTAGGTATTGACCAGGAAACTTAACCGAATTCATCCATGGTCTTTATTTTACTGGGCGTTCTTTGCCCTGTGGGCCCACATACTGTATTAAAATCTGCATACAGCTGTTTGGCAAAATAATTAATTTGCCTCAGTGTCTCGTCAGACACCTTCTTTCACTCCATACACCATCATCATTCATACTTTTTCACACTCTTTCACACCCCCCCTTTTTGGCCAAAAACATATTTTGTCTTGAGATTTCAGCAGATTGTGAACTGAATGGTTTTAGTTGTGGAATGCTACGGATTCTGAATATAACATGAACTTTTTTTGTTACACTCTACTGAGCGTAGACCTGGTAGCATTCAACATAGTGTCTAAATGTCATTATGCAACTGGACAACGTCAGTCACTATAAGGTTTGCTTTAACACTGCAGTATAAACCTCCTTTTTCTTTTTCTCAAACAAAATCTAATACATGAATTGGTTTAGAATAATTGTCTTAGGCATTGTGCAGTTGAGAGAGCCAATTGTAATTTCTCAAATGCCACTTGTTTGTTTAATTTAAAGTTTAGTCATATTTTTTTGTTATTGCTCATGAGCTACTTTTGAGATGAGGATTAGAGATCTCTGCATAATTTAGGATCCATGGCCATCAACATTTCTATCTTGTTATCCCCAGTGATGGCAGCATAGGTGATTTCATGATTTTGGATCTTTGGCGTTTTTATTATGATTTTATGCAATCTAGCCCTAGAAAATTGCCATTAAACAAAATGGAGTGACCAATATTTTTATTTTATCAGCCATATATATTTTTCTATTAGACATCTTGTCTACTTTTTTTTTTTTTTTTCCAAAGAGATCAGCATTGTTGTCAATAATTCAGTTGTGCATTTTGCCCTAGTTGGTTAATGAAATAGCCCTCACTATGCCAAATCCAGCTCGATTTTTTTTTATCTGATTGGTGAGTCAAGCACCCACTTCTGTCTGTTAAAATCTCTTATTTCTTAAGACATAAGGCTGAACTGGTACCTATTGAAAAGCAGATTGAGAATGTTAGTTAAAACACAGAATTCAAAGAACTGCTGTGAGACCAGTGAATAATCAAGATCAAAATTAGAAACAGTCTCTAAAGTGATCAAATAAATGTGCTTCACCTGTGCACACAATGGGAAAGGATGGAAGTCCTTCTGGTTAGATCATCGGTTTGTTGAAGCTGTTTGGCTGTTGCACTGGGTTGTCAATCTGTGATGGCACTCAAAGGCCTGATGTTGTGGTGGTGTATGATCTCCTTTGTTTCTTTGCCTCTCCTCAGTCTGGCTTTTGATTGTTCTTGCCAGAGTTTTGCATTTCAGGATGTTCTCTTCACACTCAGGAAAAGTCTCAAGTGAAAGATTCACCTTTTCCTGCTTTAAGTCAACCTTTCTCCATGCAATAGTGTTCACTCCTCTTTTCGGCGGGTAGCTGAAAATCCATCAGCCCCTCCCTCTTCTTCTCTCTACAGCTGTCTTTGCTTCTTCGCCACTTTGTTAGACAGACTCCATTGCTTTGTCAAGGCACTGATCCAGAAGCCATCTGAAATCTTAACACTCAGAGACCGCATTATTCAAACTGCACCTTTGTAAACTGTGACCAAATTGTGTCTGAGCAATCAGCTCTTTATCTAATTTTCACTTTTCAACCATCTCTTTCTATGGCCCTTTAATAAAAAGGTAAAAATAAGTAAATAAATAAAATAAATAAAACAGGTAATCTGGTTAAAAACAGCAGTTCCCTCATTCTATTTTAGTAAAGCAAGTTCTTCGTTGCAGAAAAATAGCAAGCAGTTTTTTCTTTGCAAAATGCAGAAAGCAGCAGTAATCTACCTTTATTATGTATTACAATTAAATAAAAGAATCCTTTCTTTTACAACAGTATGTATGGTAACTTAAAGACATCAATCATTATTTTTCTTCTATATTTGCATGGTTCAGAATAATCTAGAAATGTTGAATGGATTTTCCCAACCAACATAAAAATAATTCCTCTTATTTAATTTAATTATTTAATCAACAAATTCCATTATTTTTAAATATCCTATAGCTTTTGATTCAAAATTTCTATGAACTTGGTCACCCAATCTTGCTCTCATTCAACATTGCACTACACAAGTTATATTTAGTTAGCTCAAACCCAAATCTCTGAAACTCTGTAATGGATTAACTTTCATACTGTCTCCCCAGGGACAACAAGATACAAATTTTAGAAGTCTTTAGTTTTAAGCACGTGCAATAATTTTATTCATCTATTAACATAATATTAACATTAAATAATAAATGCATATCTTATTTTAATTAATCTATTATTATTTCAATAATCGGCAAAGTCTATATCTTGGAATACTTTTTTTAAAATAACATTCATACAAGTCCCTTTATTATGTTTATTTATTTATTTAGGGCTTATTCTTTCATACTGTATCCCTTCATTTATAGGGCTTATTCTTTCACTCACTCCTTCTTGGGTGTGACAAGAGCTGCGGCCGTTCTCCACTAAGACAAAGGCACGTTTCTCTCCTCCAACCCAATCTGAATTTATTTGTTTTCTCATTCACTTTCAGTCTTTCACACCCACATGCATTCGGACACGGACACAGTTTCAAACATTCTTCAAAACAAAACAAAGCTTTTTTTCCTCTCGAGTATTCACCTGCTCCAGAATACTTGTTTTCTCACTGCAATCCCTCTTTATTCTCTCTTTCTCAGTAAAAAAACAAGATTCTGCCAGGAATTTTCATGCCTACCTAAGCTGACCTCTGACCTCAATCAGAGCGGTATCCGTAGGTCTCGCGCGCTCACTCCCTCACATAGGCCCAGATTTAATAAACACAGACCATTGCTAGCAATGTAAAATCTGCCTGCACTTTCCAATTCTAGTTCAAGTTACTTATCAAGGCCTTAAACAGTAAACCAGATAATGCATGCAGTTATTTCGTCTGGAATAAAACTCCCTTTTATATTTTCTTTTCTTTAAATTTTGAATTTTGGAAGAGCTAAATTTAAGTGTCTTACCACCCAGAGCAGACTGGCAAACATCACAAAATTATATAAGCAAAAATGCTTACCTGTGGCCACTTTTTTGTGCTGTTCGTCAAAATTCTGCTCCAAGCGGTCGTCTACTTTGCTGCTCTGTTCCAGTCCCTGTTCGGGCGCCAAATGTAGTGTCTTCTGTCTCTATCTGAAGAATTACGCACAGTCTTGAAGTTTGATTCCAGAAGAAAAGACTTTATTATCTACATAGCGAGAATAAAGCCGAGATCCTTTCTGCAGAAAAGTCTCCCGATTGTCTCTGGGCTTTAGTATATATACACCAGTTTTTTAAGGCGGGTTTCCTATACATTAGAAGCCCCTCTCATGCATACACTTCTACATTTCGCTTGCGTTTGCAAACCTCTCTCTTCCTTGGGAGCTGAGACTTCCTAGACTTGTTATGGTAAAGGAAAAAGCTCCCATATATTTTTCCAGATGTTTCCTGTTTATACATTTTAGCCACATAGGCACTTTTAACACAGAGGCCTTTAGAACATAATAGAGGATTAAAAAGGATATATAAATGGCAAGATTTACCTTGATTATACTTGATTAATTCAGATTATTAACAATAAAAATCTTCTTCACTGCTCACCGTTTGTGTTAGTTACTGTTAGATTTCCTTGTACAAGATGAACCTGGTTTTCATGCAGCTCAGATGACCCTCAAACCAAAAGAGTTGTAGTGGAGCCAGGACTTCTGAGGAGGCAGGATGACCAGCTTCTCCTAAATAATTGTTTCCAAGAGACCTGGAAGTCAGTGGACGTACCTGGATGTTTGACATTTACCAGCATCAGTAACCCACATATAAGAGGTCAACCATCCAAGTCTTAGTGACATTTTGTGGATTTGTTTGTAACTATTTGTGTAGTGTTGCTTCTCTTTTGCACTCTTTCTAGATGAGGGACATCCACAATCCTGAAAATCTCTCAGTTCATGTGCCACAACACCTCAACAGCTGAAGTTCAAAGCCATCAAATTAAGTGTAAGGTGAGTGATGGAAAACAGCTATTTTAACCAACTATTTTGTCTCATTCGATTAAATTTGAAATGTTATTTTCTAAAAATTTACTTAAAATCTTGTCACCACATTCCTAGAGTTGCTAATGGTGTCTTTGTATTATTAGGACTGACTCACAGTTGTAAGTCATTATTTTCACAAAGATTCTGATCTGTGATGCTTCTCAGTAGACGCCAAACATGTTTGTGTTTGTTTGTTTATTACATGACAGGTGAAGAATAAAAACGGGAAAGACATGTCCCTTCAAATAAGCAGAAGACAGGATATTGCTGGATACTGTTGCTTGTTTTCATTGTATCCTGAAATGCCATGCTTTGGAAATAAACTGATAATCATAAACAACAAATGTATTTTTCTAGGGAAATGGCATGACCAGGGGATAAATTAGTATTTATGAATATTTATTTTGTAAGTGTATTCCTCTGGGCTTACTTTAATGTGTAGACACCAAAACTATTTAAAGGGACACACTTTAATTTTGTCATTAATCACTTACCCCCATGTCGTTCCAAACCCTTCATAAATGCTTCATTCGTGTTCGGAACACAATTTAAGATATTTTAGATGAAAAACGGGAGGCTTGTGACTGTCCCATTGACTGCATAGTAAATTGCACTGTCAAGGTCCATAAAAGAATGAAAAACATAGTCAAAGTAGTCCATCTGCCATCAGATGTGCAATCTGAATTTCATAATGCGACGAGAACACTTTTTGTGCGCAAAAAAAACAAAATCGATTTTATTCAACTTTTTCCGCTCCTCCGTGACACTTCCTGCAAGTTCACTAGCAGAGCATGACGATTTTTTATTTTTTTTTTGCGCACAAAAAGTGTTCTCGACGCATTATAAAATTCAGATTGCACGTCTGATGGCAGATGGACTACTTTGACTGCGTTTTTCATACTTTTCTGGACCATGACAGTGCAATTTACTATGCAGTCAATGGGACAGTCACAAGCCTCCCGGTTTTCATCTAAAATATCTCAAATTATGTTCCGAAGACGAATTAAGCTTTCACGGGCTTGGAACGATATAGGGGTAAGTGATAAAAGACAAAATTTTAATTTTGGGGTGGAGTATCCCTTAAACACAGAAGAAAAAAAAACTACAATGTGCTTTTCAGAGGTAAAGATATATTTGACCCAATATATCCTAATAAATATATTAAACAGTATTTTATTTTTTAATTTCCATCACAAAAAAAAAAAGTTACCCCAGAAGAAAAATACAATTTTATTTTTATATATATATATATATATATATAAATATAAATGAGTTTCGTAACCTGATCTCACAGAATTCCGTGTAATGTTCACGGACTTAATTAACCTCCGAATCTGTGGTGGCATCACGGAATCGCCGAAAATTCCGTGATGGGCTCACAGAAGGCATCAGCCGTGGTCCACGCACGGATTCACTGGTTCAACACCAGCGCTGCATCGGACCACGTAAAAAGAGTGACTCCGATGCAGTTATACTTTCACTGGAGTACCTGACCCCACCCCTACCCTACCCTAAACCTACCCAGTTCTGAACAATGATGACGATAAATTTCCCAGTATTGCGTCGGCATATTGATGCTAAGGGTTTCCGTGCGTGGGGCACGGCTGATGCCTGTCACTGACTTACATTGGTATCACTTCTGTGAGCCCATCACGGAATTTTTTCTGTGAGCCCATCACGGAATTTTTTCTGTGAGCCCATCACGGAATTTTCGGCGATTCCGTGATGCCACCACAGATTCGGAGGTTAATTAAGTCCGTGAACATTACACGGAATTCTGTGAGATTATGTTGATATGCATTGTAAGAAAGCTTGGCAATAAATATTAAAAGCAAAGATTTACCAAGATTTGTGAAATCCCAGAGGGGTCACAGTTAGATCTGTTTTAAAATAGAGATCTATTTTAAAAGTATTCATATCTTACATATTTAATTTAGTTTATTTATTACAGTATGTTTTATGTCAAACTCTCCTTGAGACTCTGCTGGTAAACTGTGATCTTATCTCATGACTCCCTCTTGAGGCTGCATTAGGACTGAAACTATACCATGACACTGTCATATACTATATTTAGAATTAAATTTAATGAATTTTCTTGTCATCTTCAGGCTTATATTATAATGTACTGTATTTAGAAAAATACGTTAAACCCACATAAGTAAAAAAGTCTAAGATATGTCATGATTTCCATGTCTATTACATATTAACAATATACAAAACTTTCATGAAGATACAAAAAATAATGTGGGGGACGTCAATATGGTCATGAATTTCATTACAACTACATAATCACAATATACAAAATCCTAAAATATAGGAAGTCTATCTATCTATCTATACTGTAAAAATAATTGCCAGGAATTTACAGAATTAAACAGTATTATTTTACAATATATTACTGTATTCAGAAATGTGACAGCAATACTCAACATACAAAACACAGCAATGGTAACACTCAAATAAACACAACATTACAATATAAACCAACAACACAAACTGCTAAAAGTGAACCAAAAAACAAGTTCAACAGCACAAATAAAACCAACAAGAATAAAAAAAAAACTAAACTCTACAGCATGATCTATTTGTGCTGCATTGCATGCTGGGAGCCTTTACTGTACATATGAACTGTAGAAACACAGTATGATGCTGTTTGTTTACAATAAATTTCTGAGAGTGCAGTTAGATACAAGAGAAGTCCCACTCTGAAATTACTGTGAAAGTCATGCAATTATTAACCTGGAATATACTGTAATTTCACACTAAACATTTACAGTGCAGTTAGTATGTCCAATCTACTTATTTAAAAAAATGTTCCCATGGGACTGGAAAAAAATTCTAGGATGAATGGAAATTAATAACAAATCCCTTCACATATGAAACTGCTGGATCAGTATCAGCATTAATGTCCAGGAGACAGTCTTGTTCAGGACGTGTTGTTTTGATTCACTTGTTTGGAGCTTGTGGAGTTTCCACTGTCAAATACTGTACAATATAGAGAAAGATAAAATACACTAAGATCTGCTTTAATACAAGATAATAAATGAAAGCATTGAATCAATAACTTACTATAGTTTCTTCAGTTTACAGTGTGGATCCTCCAGTAGAGCAGAGAGCAGCTTCTCTCCTGAGTCTCCTGGTTCATTATATCTCAGATCCAGTTCTGTCAGGTGTGAGGAGTTTGATCTCAGAGCTGAAATCAGAGCAGCACAGCCTTCCTCTCCAATACTGCAGTTCCTCAGCCTGCAGAGAGTGAAGAACATGAAGGATCTCTGAGATTGTGTTTAAACAGCTGTTCCAAACCAATTTGGCAACATAATCAGTATCAAATTGTGACATAGGCAAAATAAATTTTTGCTGTCAGCCGGAAACTATTGGTAGTTGGTATTGTGGCTTAATTGTATACAGATACATTTATATAAATGGTAACACTTCACAATAAGGTTCAGTAGTTAACATTAGTTAACTAGTGTTAACATGAACTAAGAATGAACAATACCTCTGCAGTATTTATCTTAATGTTAATTTCAACATTTACTAATGCATTATTAAAATCAAAAGTTAACATTTGTTAATGCACTGTGAACTAACATGAACTACCAAAGAACGACTGTATTTTCTTTAACTAACATTAACAAAGATGAATAAATACTGTAACAAATGTATTTTAATGAAATCGTATTGTACAGTGTTACAATATAGATGTTTAGGCATACAGATAGGCTATGTTTATTTGCATCGTTGCATGTGTCATTAGATATTAATATAAACATTTCACCAAAATCAAGTTCAAATACAAAGCTTTTGACCAGCGAATGTTTTTATTTATTTATTTTTTTTTTTTCCCTGACTCGTGTCCTGTTTTCCTCAGTTTTCTGTCATTATGTGGGCATTCAGTTTTTTTCTGTTATTTGGCCAAAGTATCATATTATGAAAGATTCAGCGCTTCGCACGAGCTATTTGGCTGTGACTTTACAACAAATGCTAGGGAAACTCTTCTCTGCTCCTCAAAAACAAAAAACAAACAAACAAACAAAAAAAAGCATTAGCCTTTATAAATAGTGTTTTTTGAGTAAAGAAACCGCTGTACTTATTCAATCAACAGTTCTTTATTTACCTTCAGACTGCAAACAAGCTGAGATGCTCTAAACTGCTCGCTGCACTTCATTGAAGAAAGAGGCGGGAGTGACTGTTTGAGGAGCCAATGGCGTTACGAGCTTTAGTATCTGTGGCGTCACTTACTGATCCAGGATCAGTGATCCGTAGCTGTTATATTTCTGATTTGAGCTCGAGTTTCAGAATGCTTTCTTTGGAAAATGTAACGTTAGCTTTTGTTGACGCTACCGCGCTACTTGATCAAAAAAAGAGCTTAGCTACCGAAAAGCTATTTGATTAAAAAAACAGTGACGCTACGACCACGCTACTGAGAAAAGTAGTTAAACTAGTAGCGACTGCTTGTAGCGACGCTATTGCCCAACACTGACAAATATTCTTCCATAGACTATAGCTACTGTGCTCTTTTTTTCCATACTTTTCCAGACCTGCAAGTTACTTAAGTGAAATACTTGTTTAAACTGCACAGGAACCGGTGAGCCGAAGGAAATCATGTTGTTTTACATAAACCTCTAAAACTACAACGCAGTAACAAGTGTGTGAGGTATTGCTCTCAGTGTTGCACTTGCCTTTTTCCATGCATTTCCTGGAAATTACCTAAATCAATTTCCATATTTCTAAACTGCATAGGTAACACTTTACAATAAGATTGTTGTATATATTAACTAACTAATGTATTAACTAACATGAACAATGCATTCATTACACTATTTATTAATCTTTGTTAATGTTAGTTAATGAAAATACAGTTGTTCATTGTTTATTCATGTTAGTTCACAGTGCATTAACTAATGTTAACAAATGCAACTTGTGATTTTAATAATGCATTAGTAAATGCTGAAATTAACATTAACTAAGATTAATAAATGCTGTAGAAGTATTGTTCATTCTTAGTTCATGTTTACTAATGTTGTTAACTAATGAACCTTATTGTAAAGCGTTACCACTGCATAGGAACCCCTTACTGTTTTAAATGGAAGATACCTAAATATTTATTTATTGGATCACGAAAGGTCCCCAAAATGGGACTTGAACTCGCGTTCCCTGAAACATAACAGTACTGCATCTCGAAGCACTGCCTATACAAGGGTATCGGCTCCGACTGTACGAAGATATTTAAATAATCATTATAATCATTAAAAAATATATTTTAGTCAAACATGGCATATTTGTTCAGTGATAACTACGAAAAAAAAGAAAGGCTGTAAAACCTTAGACATTTGTTTAATGCTTTATTAATTCAGTGCATAAAACCATAGACATAATGATCTAATCAAGTATAACTGTACGACATTCCGGTTCAAGCTCCGCCTACTTCCGGTTTTATCCGAATACAGATACAGACACGAATAATTTTTTGAATGTTACAGATACAATTACTAGCTTCGCTGCACACCACTTATGTACTTCCCTGCATGTCGTTCCTAACCTGTGTGACCTTTTTTCTTCTGTGAAACACAGTAGATTTTGAATATTGTTGCCAACAACAATGTAGCTTTCCATTGTGTGGACAAAAAAAATATTTCTCAAAATATCTTCTCTTACGTTCCACAGAAGAAAATCATACTGTTTTGAAATGACTTGAAGATGAGTAAAGTGACGACAGAGTTTTCTTTTTTGGGTGAACTATCCCTTTAACATGAAATGTTTTTGTTTGGCAGTATTTTCACACAGTTCTTGTGTTCAGTAATATAATAACACTCACTGTAGTTTCTTCAGTTTACAGTGTGGATCCTCCAGTAGAGCAGAGAGCAGCTTCACTCCTGAGTCTCCTGGTTTATTATTGTTCAGATTCAGTTCTGTCAGGTGTGAGGGGTTTGATCTCAGAGCTGAACTCAGAGCAGCACAGCCTTTCTGTGTAATACCACATCTGGAAAGACTGCAGAGAAAATACAGAAAAAATAAAGATGAGTTAAGTTCATTCAACATTAATCACAGACCCATGAATGAGGTGTCAAATCAACCGGCTCGTTGAGGAGAAGAGTGCTGTATCTTTTCTAAGCAATCGGACTTACGATGTTTGCACAGTGGACGAAAAAGTAGGCAAAAAAAATCCCATAGACTTAAAATGGCGGAATATTCATGAATTTGAATCTCAACTGTCACTTTCTCTCTCACTCACTCACACACACACACACACACTCTCTCTCTCTCTCTCTCTCTCTCTCTCTCACACACACACACACACACACGTTTGTTTTAGTGGTTTACGGGGACTCTCCATAGGCGTAATGGTTTTTATACTGTACTTACTGTATGTGCTATTGCCCTATACCAACCCTACACCTAAACCTACCCCTTACAGGAGACTGTCTGCATTTTTAGATTTAAAAAAACCCACCATTTAGTATGTTTTTTTTAAGCCTTTTGTTTTACGGGGACATAGGCAGTGTCCTAATAAACCACCTTCAAATTGTAATACCTCTATCATACCCATGTCATTATACAAATTTTGTCCCCGTAAACCACAAAAACCAGTACACACTCACACACACACACACACACACACACACACACACATTCTCTCTGTCACACACACACACACACACACACACACAAATGTCTTGTTTGCTATCCTTATGGGGACTCTCCATAGGCGTAATGGTTTTTATACTGTACAAACTGTATGTGCTATTGTCCTACACCAGGGCTATTCAATTAACTTCATTTGAGGGCCGGATTTTCGAATTGAACATTTGAAGGGAGCCAAGGGGGTGGGGGGCCATCCCGATCTTTTTTCGGGGGCTTATAAAATTGGAAATTAAATTTAAATGCATATTCAGCAGTAAAATTCACTAATATTACCAACAGTAACATCTATAAAAGGTTAACATTAGTGCTGTCTGCTATTCAATTAAAAAAAAATAATCACACTTTTTTCTGAAATTCATTCAAAAAATGTGACTAAACGAATATTAATATATTTGTGTTGTCATATTTTCACACTGAACTTCCAAATTAATATAGAAACAACAAAAAGATGGTATATTTTAAATATGTGTTTAATGGAAACTTTTTTACTAGCCTGTTATTAATGAAGAAGTATACAAATAATGTTACTGTTGTCTCTATTATATCAATTTTTTCCCTTTAATTTTAGCCATTAATTATAGCCATTTAATATTACAGTATAATTGAAATGTTATATTATTTTTAAGTGAACTTAAAACAATCTTCACATAAACTATAAATTGTATGCATAATCTATATTGATTATTCTTTATTCGAGCTACAAAAGTTAATTAGCGACTAGAGCAGTTGAATGATTTCTCTTTTTCTTTAGTTCTTTGATTCACATCAATCACAGACTGCAGCAGGTTTCACTTTAAAAGCAGCACTGTTTCTTTAATAAAACCTGATGCACATGACGCGGATGTGACACATATCCAACTCTTCACGGTCATTTAGGATTTTATAACTGATTTAAGACTGTGTTTATGAGGTAACTCGCGAAAACCATGTATTTTTACATCATTGTGTGTGGTTTTGTCCATTGAAGAGCTGGTGCGCTTGTCTGAAGAGGCTCAGTTTATGAGTAACAGCCAAACGCGCAGATTTTCAAACTATTCTTCCTGCTTTGATAAAAATCTTCGAAAGGTCGGCGCTGTTTCTCTCCAGAAGTTATGACTGATAACACTGTCTTTAAACTTGTTTAAACTAATGTTAGAATTGTGGATATCTCATAACTCCCTGACATAAGCCTTTTCAAAACTGCCATCTATTGATGTTGCAGTCTCCGGTAGATTGTTGTTATTGCGTCTCTCCCTTTTATTATTGGCTGGCCCGGGCCAGCCTTGTGGACAAACTAATTAGTGCAAGAACAATTCAAGGCCAATGTGCAACCTGCGTACTCTTCCTCGGGCCGGATGAAGATGATTCGCATAGATGAATTGCATAGCCCTGCCCTACACCAACCCTACACCTAAACCTACCCCTTACAGGAAACTTTGTGCATTTTTAGATTTTCAAAAAAACACCATTTTGTATGTTTTTTAAGCTTTTTGAATTACGAGGACATAGGCAGTGTCCTCATAAACCACCTTCAAATTGTAATACCTCTGTCATACCCATGTCATTATACAAATTTTGTCCCCGTAAACCACAAAAACCAGTACACACACACACTCACACGTTGGTATTTGTGGTTAACGGGGACTCTCCATAGGCGTAATGGTTTTGAAAAGTGGGGACATGGGGTAATGTCCTGAAAAGTCACCTTCTTGTAATACCTGTAATACCTTTGTCATTATACAAATTGATGTCCTCATTTGTCACAAAAACGCGCCCACACACACACTCCCTCCCTCTCTCTCTCTCTCTCTCTCTCTCTCACACACACACACACACACACACACACATATGGTGTGTGATAACTGAACTCATGAATATTTCATAATTTTCTTTAAATAATCATTGTAGGAGCCATGCTTACTATCTTATTTCATTTTTATATATGTTCATTTAAATATTAGTTTGCTGCTTTATTGTTAATGTTGTTTATTTCTCTGAGTGTGTGCCCTCTGTGGGTGTGAAGGGAAGATGTTTAAAAGGATATGCCACCCCTGACAGGAGAGGGGTGCTGGTGCGAGAGCAAACAGTCTTTCGACTGTGCGCACGGAGCTAAGATGGCACGGTGCAACAAGCCTGCAATTAGCATTTAAGATATTTGTTTGTTTTATGTTGCAATTCAAGCTAATTTTGGTTTAATGAACTTCAGTTATTGTTTGGAACTTCAACAAGTCTTTCTGGACCTATTCATGCTACTTTGCACACGTCGGATTATTCACCTCTCACAGTGGCCAAGAAACAAGGGACAAAATTAGAAATTTGAAGCTTGTTTTTACCACTACAGTCATAATATTTTGACTAAAATATGATGAGTAAATTTATACTGCAATATATTAGCTAATTAATAAACTGACAATATTATTTAGAAGAAGTATAATAACTTGTAAAACAACAACCAGGAACAACCAATTCACGGCTCTCTTGTAAGCAGCATATATTGCTAAGAGAATGCAGTATAATCCAAATGTGTTTATAGAGATTGTGTTTATAGAAAATGGTGAATTGTTTCATGACTTCTGTGTTAGTATTCGAGAAAAACTGTAAGACGGCTTATTAGAAAACAAAAACATTTGGAAAATCTTTGGGACAAGATTCGCAGATTTCAATGTACATAAAACTATTTTATATAAAACTATACTGTCAGTACATCATAGTTATATGAAAGTGTTCTATGCATTTATTTCTGTTCAAAAGTATGGAAGTTGATTTTTATAAATAAGCTTCAAATAGTCCTATTCTGTATCCTGTGGCTCTCTCTAGTGGACAACATTAATATCACAGCTTTTAGCCTCAGGTTATGTTATCACACAGGCTTTGATAATAAAATAAACTGCATAAATAACTACCTATGAGTGTTTTTTCACTGTTTATAATTCACTTACCAAGAAATATCACCTAAAAATCAAAGGCAAATCATGAAGCCCTATTCAGCGACTAACATGCAGCTTTTCTCCAAATATATTCACAGTAACCATATAAATAAAATATTAGAATATAATAAATGTTAATCAGAGAACATGTGAACTTACTGGTAATAATTAATGCATCACGGCACAGTAGACCTAACTTCTGAAAAGTAGATAATTGTATGATCAGCAGATGTCTATTATTTCAGAGTTCAGGATTTTTATTTCATGTCATACAGCTGTTCATTACTGGAGCAGTTTTTTGTTGACTACTCTACATGTTCATATCGATAGCCTAATTTATTTATAAATAATTAATAAATGTTTATACATAGGCCTATTTGAAAATGTTTTGTTACTGGTCTACCGCAGTTTGACACATTTTCGTCAAATGTTATCGTCTATTATCTATGTTCATGTGTTGATATCTACTGAAGTCTTATGATCATAGTCGTAGGGAGACAGGTGTGTAATTCAGGTGCTGTTATCATGATCATTACCACCTTAAAGCCTTCCTTGGGGCAAAATAGGAGAAAGACAAATGATTATCAATGTACTTATTCATACATAGGCCTATGTTATTCACGCATTCCTTATCCAGATGTTAATCCTTTAAAAACTGTAAGAGGTGCCGTCATCAAGAGTTTATTTGTAAACAATGACTTCATCTGAATAAAATTACCATGGTTACTAAACAAATAGTAATTAAGATAGGCCTATGATTCTAGAGTTAGCACATGATATTTCTGTAATATGGCCAAATCAATTACAAATTCGTGCACGAAGGAATGCGCAAGCTCGGGTCTACACCAATAAGATTTGGCGTGTTATAAACCAATGGAATCGGGGGTGGACATATAAACCCAATGTGTCGCCCCGCCCCAATCGTCCAGATTGCACTCTGGAGTACTTGGATGACTTTCCCAATTCATTTCTGCGTGTCCGCAGCTTAGAGGGAACATTGCTCATAAGTCACCTTCTCCTTGTAATACTCATGTCATTATACAAATTTATGTCCTCATTTGTCACATAAACGCGCGTGAACACACACACCCACGCACGCACACACGCACACACGCACACACACACACACACACACACACATGTCTGGTTTGCTATCCTTGTGGGGACTCTCCATAGGCGTAATGCTTTTTCTACTGTACAGACCGTATATTCTATTGCCCTACACCAACCCTACACCTAAACCTACCCCTTACAGGAAACTTTCTGCATGTTTAGATTTTCAAAAAACTTCATTCTGTGTGATTTATTAGCTTGTTTACCCTAATTTAGGTCTCCACCGTGACACGAGTCCCCATGAGTCTGTGTGTAATTGCTTGTGGTGTTCCTCATTTTTAAATGAATACATGCCAAGTGAATAAATGCACATATTTTGTTATTTAATTTTATGTAATTCCCTCTTTTTTTCAATGAACAGCCTACACAGAATCTCACAACAACTGTGGTAATAACAGGAGACCCATTTGGTGAGAGCAGCACTGCAGATTCTCCTGATGATGAGGAGCTACTTGCTGACGAACCTGCCGACATGAGTTTACCTTACTATGAGTGCCTATTCAACATTATACAGAAAAGCAATTAAAAGTACACTAAAGTGCACTATTTTTCTACAGTGTCTGTTGGAGGAGATCATGAACCCTTTTCACAAGACTGATGATGCATTTCAGCGGTCATCAGCATCGTAAATCCTCGTTTTATATATATATATATATATATATATATATTTTTTTTTTTTTTTTTTTAATTATGTACATTTATAGCACTATACTTTGTATTATATCACATTTGTATCAAATTACAAAAAAAAAATAGTTAACGCAAATGCAAGGGTGTTTCTAACGCAGTGTCTGTGGGAGGGACGGTAAATTTGACATCCTTCTCTCTTCTGACTGCTGTTATCAGTCTCTGACAATTTTTTTCCTTTGATTGAAAGTCGTGAAAATGCTATCGCAGAGTTTTTCTTTTGCTATTTGAGCAAATGGGAATGCAAAAAATATATTTGTAGTACTCTTCCATTCACTGCTCTCGAAGTTTACCCAACTATGACGACTTCCGCTGCTGAGAAACCCGGAAATGTGAAGGTTTATTAAGCTACATACAGCTATATTGAGGCTTATCAATTTCTTAAAATGTCCTGTGTGAATGCTCCCAATCAGTGACCTCCATTTAGAACAGGAAAGAAATTGTTACTATTGACTGCACTGTACATCAAATTTTAATTAAATTTGTAATTTAACTCATTAACTTAAATTGTACTATTTTTGAGGTACATGAAATGTGTTTTAAAGTTCTGAGATATTTGAGTCACATTTATTTCTTCACAGTTTTGTTTTATGTTTTGTTTATAACAATATTAACACTATTGTGTTTCCATGAATGGGATTGTGATGTGCAGTATTGACTATTTAAGGAGATTATTTGAAATACGGATATTGCTGTTGTTTATCAATAAACAATGTTTGATATGTATTTGTTTTAGTTTTTCAGTTTGTTTATTAAAATGATTAAAAATGTCAATAGAAAGAACAATAAACTAGTGGGAGGGGTGGGGGGTGCAAATATTAAAGAACTGAAATTAGGAAATGGTGCCTCGAAGGTGGTTCCTGACCATTCTTAATAAAAGGGTTCCTCCAGGAAGCATTAAAGATCCTCAGAGAACCACCTCTTTTAAAACGGTGCCTAGAGGCTCTACAGAGGGTCCCGCCGGCGCGGCAAAGTGAAGAACCCCAAAAGGTGCCTCCAGGAACCTTTAGTTTTTACAGTGTAGTCTCTTTAATCAAATTGGTGGCTTGAAATTTCTGTTAACATGTGATTATAATATTTCTAAAATTCCCCTCAAATTATCCAAATTTCATCAGCAAGCCCTTCTCGCTTGGAAAATTTGTTACTGTCACAATTTCTCTCCTCACACCTCTTGGAAATATAACTGCTTCAAATAAATCTTTATTTTTAACAAATTGTTTCAACAGAGACATTAATCATCTTATAAAAATGTTTGACAATTCTGGGAATCTTTTAATTTACGAACAATTCATGTCGACTTACAGTTTTCTCGTACAGTTTAGGGAATTTAATTCAGTTATTAAAGCTATTCCTGTAACACTTCGTCAACTTGTCAAAAGTCACATTTGTTATAATTCTTTATCTGTGACAAACCCAAAATTAATTTTAGAAGGTGTTGAGCTAACTGAGAAAAAATGCAATAACAAACATATTTGTAATATTTTCCAAAAACCAAATAAAATATCTACTAGAGGGGAATTATTTCGGAACTCTAAAATTGAGAATATTGTCTGGAGAAGAGCTTGGTTAATTCCTTTTAAATATTGTATTAATAATAAAATAAAAGGAATACACTTCAAAATTCTACTTACTATTTACCTTCTAAATCTTTAATATCAAGATTCTCTGATATTGATGATATATGCTGTTTTTGTAATAATGAGAAAGAGATACTCACTCACTTATTTTTTGACTGTAATGTCGTAAATAAGTTTTGGATTGATTTGGCAGATTTTATATTTAATTTAATGAATATTAATTATTGCTTTACTTTAAAGCATGTTATCTTGTATTATGAAAATAAAAGCAATAAGGATCTAGAACTTATTGTTAACATTTTTATTTTATTAGCAATATTTCACATACATAAACAGAAATTTCTTAATTCATCTCCTATGTTAAATTTGTTTTGTTCTGACTTTGACTTTTATATTTCTTCAATAAGACTGTTAAAAAACAAAAAGTCTGTGAAATGTTTAAAATACTATGATACACTCTTCAATCCCCCTGGTGCTTTGTAATATCCTTATTCGTTAAAATTGAATGTGAGCTATGCTTTTTATTTATTTTATTTAATTTTTTTTATTTTGTCTTATTTGTTTATATTTTGTATTGTTTTTATTTTGTAAGGCTCCACCCGCTAGCCCAAACAACGGAATCCAGCGGCCTGGTTGAAGGTTGAACGCGTATTCGGTCTTTTACTTGCGCTTCTGAATTTATCAGGATCTAGTTTCAATTTTAGTCTATCTCCGTGCTTGATCTGACTCCAATTTCAAGTGATCATTAAATTTAGACAATATTTATAATTAAACTGATCACAGATATTGATTGTACATTAATTTAGATATTTGATTATTCCGAAAATCCCATACTTTCAATTATTCGTTCATTAGGGACTAGGTATCGCATAGGAATTACACTTCAGCCGATTTTTTAGTGAATCCACAGACACAAACTCGTCAGTTCTGAACTTACAGAGGGTGCAGAGTGATTATAATACCTTTAAGTGAGCTGCGCCTGCATGCGCATAACAAAGAGTGTATTTTTCCTATAACCACGAGAGCTACACCGTGTTAAGCCAGCGACAGTCAGAAATCCAAAGTCTCCTTCATGGTGCTCCCCATGGCTCATCCATTAGTGATTTGGTGTGATCTGTCCTGAACGCAGATTTGTGGAAATACCCCTACCATTAATCTACTTGAAAAAATGATTTCAGAAGAGATCAGAATAAATCAAATATAACAATTTATTATTACTCAGGTAAACGTATCTTGCCAATTACATAATAAAACAATAAGAAGCCAATTAAAAAATAAGAAAATACATAACAGTTGTTCAAAGATGAATCTAGGAACAAAATGTTTACCTGGCTTCGAGAAGAAGATACATAGTATGGAACATATTAAATACCCTCCACACTACGGGCTGATCTGGCTACAAATCGCGCCGACTTATTTGCAACTTTCCCTTAAATACTACCAGAACAAAAGGCCCATAAACATTTATTCTCTGCCCCAAAACAGATTAGATCTATGGGGGATGAGAAACCTCTCTAGGAGCTGTTCTTGTGCCCCAAATGGTCACACCTGTAGAGCAATGTTTATCAGGTTTTGAAAGGAGACCGCCCCCACAACAGAGGTACAGAATTCACTTAAGTTTCCAATATTTCCCATAATATAAGTGACTGCTGTGAAATTGAGACCAGTTTACCCATCGCACCGAGACCTTTAAAATGATACCAAACATGAAAGGGAAAAACAACAGGTTCACAAGATACATGATATGTGGTATTTGCATATTCTTAATGAACTTTGAGTGAACCCTTTTGGGGAGAAAGATGGAGATGCAGAGATGGCAGGGTGAGGAAGGGGGTCATAAATGATCAAAGAAGATAAGTTTGGTTAGGGTGGTGTTGTCTGTTCTCTTTGGAGATCTTTTGTTGTCTTTGGAGATCTCTTCTCCAGGTTAGTTTCATGGCTTTATTGCATGGTATCTGTGAGTTCCTGAGTTAATTTCGTAAAGGAAATAATTTCACTCCCTACAATTTGAATGTCACCCTTTTCTGCAATAAAAAAAAAAAGAAAAAGAAAAGAACTCGTGAATATTTTAAAAGCAACTCGAGTCTTTTATCCTTAAATACTTATATAACTGATATTCAAAAGGCGGACCGCATCCGCACCCGGCATCCATCCGGACCGCGAGTCTTAACAGCAGCAACATTTAAGTGAGCAGCGCGTCAAAACAGCGGAGCGAATCACATAACAAGCGCTCGGGGTCGTTTATGGCAAATATCAAGAGGGAAGAAGTGCTATAGATGTCACGGCAAAAATCACAGCACTCAGGTATGTCATTTCAAAGATGCTAAATGCCATAACTGCGGGAAAACTGGGCATATCAAGAGAGCTTGCAGAGGAAAAATGGAAGTTGGAAAAAGAAAACCTTATGCTGAGAAAAATACTAAGTATGTGGAGGCAGAGGATGTTGAATTGCCCATGTTTTCACTGTGAAGTGATAAAACAGCAGAAAGTCATTCACAGATACGTTTAATGTAAATGACAAGGAAATTATGATGGAAATTGATACCGGCGCAGCTGTCAGTATCATATCTGAGAAACAATTCCAAGCTGCGTTCTCAACAGAGCCACTGGAGATCACTAGAGTCACGTTGAAAACATACACAGGAGAGATTATGCCCGTGTTGGGACAGTTAAATACTCTTCAGACTGATTAAATTGTACAAGACTTGGTGCCACGAAGTACATGTAAATCATGGATTGGAGAAAGACTTGTTAATCTGTCATTTCTGTAATTATTGATCTGTATGTTTAATTTTGGCTTACACTTACATACTTTGTTGTTTAATGGTCTATACGTGTATATACAAACATACATTTGTCTTGAACACATTCAGTATAATCATTGTATTTGATAATTCACATTTTGATTCTTAAAGGAATCGTTCACCCAAAAATAAAAATTGTCATAATGTACTTTAGGGGTGTGCCCAAAGCCGAATACCTTGTTCAGAAAGGCACAGATAATGGCTTTTAAAACGAATAACGGATAATGAATAATTCTGCATGAATATTCGGCTGAGGCTGCAGCACAGTCTGGTGTTTGCTAGATAACAGGTAAGCAGGGGATCAGCACGATATTTTACACAAACCTCTAAAGTTACGCAATAATGAGTGTGTGAAGTGAATGAATTTAAACTTTATGAATGAAAAGAGCGCAAATCAAACACCGCTTGCTGTTGACTCTCCGTGCATCTCTCAGAAATCAGAGCTTGGCAAGAGTAATATCAACTAAAATAATACATCATACACGTTCTATTATTTGTGTATATATAAAAGGCAGTGATTTTAAACCTTATAGGCTACGATATGATACACGAATGAATGGACTAAGCACAGCGTGATCACCAATCAAACAGCCGCGTTGCACGTCTCTCAAAAACCAAACCAGCTCTCTGTCAAGAGTAGGCTAATAATCAGCTTAGATACAGATACATTTTCTACTAGGCCTACATGTTTGCTTCTTTATCTTTTGTTTGCGTGGCACACACACATTTGTTTAGTAAAGTTAAAAAAAGCCTGCTTAAAGAGTTACACATAATGAAAAAGTGAAATTAATTCAGTCGTGTTCAGATGATTACTAAACGTTTGTCATGAAAGCTCTACTTGTATGATCAATTTATTTTTTAGAAATTAATTTTATATTTTAGAACAGTCGAAACACAAATATTTTTCCACAGGCTATAGGTACTCTGCTCTTTTTTTCCATACTTTTCCAGACCTGCAAGTTACTTAAGTGAAATACTTGTTTAAACTGCACAGGAACCGGTGAGCCGAAGGAAATCATGTTGTTTTACATAAAGCTCTAAAATTACAACACAGTAACAAGTGTGTGAAGTATTGCTCTCAGTGTTGCTCTTGCCTTTTTCCATGCATTTCCTGGAAATTACCTAAATCAATTTCCATATTTCTAAACTGCATAGGAACTAGGGCTGCAACTAACGATTATTTTAATAATCGATTAATCTGTCGATTATTTTTTCGATTAATCGATGAATCGGATTAAAAAAAAAACAAAGCATTCATTTCCAACCCTTTATTCAAAAACAGAACTAAAATCTTTAGAAAGTGCACAAACATGTTGCTCCTTGAACATCCCTGAGCTGTTATAATAATAATAAAATAAAATAAAATGGACTAACACAAAAACATACACATGTATGCTTTACATCTGGGGTGCAAAAATTAAATAATTTAACAACACTGCATCGTTAGCGTTGGTATTGTATCAGACACCTGCACTTAACATTATATGAAAATCAAGCTCAAATGGAGTTAATAATGTTTTGACCAGAGAATGACGGAGATGGAGTGTTTTGTCTGTCGTTAGAACGGCTGTAACTGTTATGCAGTGCATAAGTGCATTAAGTGCATTATGCTTTCATCAACTTTACAGGTTATATAACTTTGATTGTAGCTATATGGGCGCTTAGTTTTTCTTGTTGTTTAATACACTTGGCCAAAATCTCAAATTAAGCGCTTATGCACATACTGCACAGGATATTTAAAACGTATATAGACAGCAAATAACTAATTCTTCTCCACTCTTCAAACACACAAAAACATTATCCTTTACTGACATAGTGTTTGAGTAAAGAAAACGCTGTACTATTCAAACACCAATTATTTATTCACCCTTGCATTGCGAAAAAGCAGAGATCTCATCTTCTCCAGGCTGTCTTGTGGCGTCAATCTGAACGGAGGCGGGGTGAAGTTACGAGGTCTCGCTGAGAGCTCGATGATCCAATGGCGTTACAGTTTTACTGACAAGTTATTTTAATGCTTATAATTGGTTTACTATTTTTAAAACTCTCTGATTTAAAATAATAAAACGAATTATAAGCGACTCAAGTTTGGATAATTTTTCACAGCACCTGACTGGGCTAGGGTATGGCAACTGCCATACTCTGCCATACGCATAACGCCGCCCTGCTCCCACACCTTGGATGACTTGGGTCGCACGGATTTCTCTGCCTCCGCCATGTATCTTTCCTCTACCTCCGCTCGTTTTTTTTTTTTACTTTTGTTTTTATTTATGAGGCGCCAAACTCTGCTAGCATCCGTGCGCGAGAGACCGAGTGTGTTCACTCCGCTCCGCTCAACTAAAGTTTTTTTTTTAATAATCAAAGCGTCTCGGCGTCGCGCGACACAACGAATCGATTATGAAATTCGTTGCCAACGCTTTTAGTAATCGATTTTTATCGATTTAATCGATTCGTTGTTGCAGCCCTAATAGGAACCCTTACTGTTTAAATTAGAAGATACCTAAATATTTATTTATCGGATCACGAAAGGTCCCCAAAATGGGAGTCGAACTCGCGTTCCCTGAAGCATAACCGCACTGCATCTTGAAGCACTGCCTATACAAGGGTATTGGCTCCGACTGTAAGAATATATGTAAATAACGTTATAATCATTAAAGATATATATTTTAGTTAAACATGGCATATTTGTTCAGTGATAACTACCAAAAAAAAAAGAAAGGCTGTTTTAATGCTTTATTAATTCAATGTGTAAAACCATAGACATAATGGTCTTATCAAGTATAACTGTATGGTGTTCCGGTTCAAGCTCCGCCTACGTCCGGTTTTATCCGAATACAGATAATCACAAAATTATTCGTGGCTGTGTTACAGATACAAACACTAGCTTCGCTGCACACCACTTATGTACTTCCCTGCATGTCGTTCCTAACCTGTGTTTAATATAATATAATATATTTTTGTTCCTTTACATCCACAACACATTCCAGCAACTCCTGCTGCAAACCATAACAAGAGGAAAATGCAACAGATTTATGCTAACACTAGTCTGTCTTATGATTTAGTTCTCAAGACTTGGGAAGTGATTAATAAAGATCTGTCTGCTCGGTAACAGAGGGACGGATGATTAGTAGAGCTATGAACTGAATCAATCACAAAGGTAACATTTAATCTTAGTAATTTAATACATTTCTTAACATAAAAATATGTGTGTAATTTTTTGTTCATAGTGTCGTTCTGCTGCGTCTAAAGTAACTCCTGGCCAGTAGCTTATAAATGTTGGGAGCAATCATCAGACAAATCGGGATCCATTTGCAGCTTCTTTATTAGAATGGTCAAACAGAACAGGGTAATAGGCCAGCAACGGGAACAGAGAAGGCTAGGCAGAGACGTAGTCGGGAGAACAGGCAGAATAGTCAAGGCAGGCGGCTTACGATCAGAGTCCAGGGAAACAGTCCAAATCAGGGCAACCAGAGAGGGATCACAGAGTCGAGAATCAAGGCCGGGATAACAACAGGAAAGTAAACACGGGTATGGAAACGCTCAGAATGACAGCCGGGGCAAATCAAGACTTCGCAATGAGTGTCAGGAAGTGTGCTGCTTATGTATGGGTGTGTGAATGAGGTGCAGGTGTGGCAAGGTGATTAGGCCCAGGTATGAGGGTGATGGGAAACTGAGTCCGAATGGGAGTTAATATTCAGGGGATGGCTCCTCTGGTGGCGGAGAGGGTGTTGTGCGGGAGCTCCGATCGTAACAGAGCCCTCCCCTGCGGCGGCTCCTGACGCGAGGAGGCAGACGACGCCGGGGTCTTCCGCGAGGTCGAGGGGCCGCCCGGATGCAATCGGTGGAACTCCTCCATGAGAGTGGGGTCTAGGATGTCACCTGCGTTAACCCATGATCGCTCCTCTGGACCGAACCCTCCCAGTCGACTAGATACTGTAGGGCACTGCCCGGCGTCTGGAGTCTAGCAGTTCATGCACTCGTCGCCTCCTCGCCGTCGACCAGAATGGGCGGGGAGTCTGCGGCTCAGCTCCCTCCTCTGACACCCCTCTCGGACCACCAGCGGGTTTCAGCAGAGATACATGAAAAGTGGGAGAGATGCGGTAATTAGAGGGCAGTTCTAGCCGAAATGATACAGGGGTAATTTGTCTGGAAATTTTGAAGGGTCCAACATACCTGGGACTGAGTTTCTTGCATGGAAGTCGGAGGCGAAGATCCCGAGCCGAGAGCCAAACCCATTGCCCGGCTGGTAGATGGGACCTGATCATCGATGTCGGTTGGCCTGAAGTTCCTGGCGCCTGACAGCCCGTAGCAGATGGGTGTGAGCTCGGTCCCAAACCTCCTCACTACGTTGAAGCCATTCAGTGACCGAGGGCAACTCGGTGGGTTCTCCTGACCAGGGGAACATTGGTGGTTGGAATCCGAGAATACATTTGAAAGGGGTCATGCCGGTGGCTGGTTTGGTCAGGAGTTTTGAGCGTACTCCGCCCACATCAAGTATCGACTCACTCTGTCTGCTGCTGTTGGCAGTAGGAGTGAAGGAAGCGAATGACCTCCTGGTTGAGACGCTCAGTTTGGCCGTTAGATTGTGGGTGGTAGCCTGACGTGAGACTGATATTGACATTAAGACTCCTAAAGAAACTCGACCATACCCTTGAGGTAAATTGAGGCCCCGATCGGAGACGATGTCATCGGGCAGACCGTAGTAGCGGAACACCTGGTTGCACAGTAATTCCGCTGTCTCAAGGGATGTTGGCAGTTTGGGTAATGGTATAAGGCGGCAGGCTTTGGAAAATCGATCCACAATGGTGAGAATGGTGGTGTTACCGTGAGAGTTGGGTAGATCCGTGATGAAGTCAATGGCGATATGAGACCAGGGACGCTGAGGCGTGGGTAATGGTTGTAACAGGCCAGCTGGAAGTTGTCTGGGTGATTTAGTGGTGTTGCAGATGTCGCAGTTGTGAATGTAATTGGCTGTATCGGTCAAAAGCGTGGACCACCAGAAGCGATTCCGCAGGAGTTGTTCCGTAGCCGAGATCCCAGGGTGGCCGAACTGGGGTTTGTGTGGACCTGAGCGAGCAGTTGCTGACGGAAGGGTTCTGGAACGAATATACGGTCGGCAGGGCACTCTGGAGGAGGTTGACTCTGTTGATTAGCATGGCTGATCTCAGTCATAATGTCCCACTGAACGGGAGCTAGTAGAATTTTCCCGGGAATGATATTCTCGAGGGGGCCTGAGAGATCTGCACCTTCAGCTTGACGGGAGAGAGCGTCTGCTTTAGTGTTCTTGGTGCCAGGTCGATAGGTTACAGTGAAGTGGAAACGTGTGAAGAACAGCGCCCATCTGGCCTGTCTGGGGTTTAGACGTTTGGCTGAGCGCAGGTATTCGAGATTTTTGTGATCAGTGAGAACGAGAAATGGAAGTGTAGTCCCCTCCAGCCAATGCCGCCACTCCTCCAACGCTAGTTTCATGGCCAGCAGTTCGCGATTGCCCACATCGTAATTCCGCTCAGCAGGAGAGAGTTTGTGGGAAAAGAAGGCACACGGGTATAATTTCGCGGGCTCCCCATGGCGTTGGGATAGTACGGCTCCCACCCCCGTACTAGAAGCGTCGACCTCGACAGTGAATTGGCGTTCTGGGTCAGGGTGCCGAAGGATGGGTGCGGAGGTAAAGCGAGTCCTTAGTTCCTTAAATGATTGGAGAGCCTCGGGTGTCCATACTAGGCGCGAGGTGTTGCGTTTGGTCATGGTGGTGAGCGGAGAAGCGATGGAGCTGAAGTTTCTGATGAAACGTCGATAGAAGTTAGCAAACCCCAGGAAGCGTTGCAATTCCTTTACCGTTTGAGGCTGTGGCCAGTCGAGTACTGCCTGGACCTTTTTGTCATCCATAGCGACTCCGTCTTGACTGATTACGTAACCGAGGAAAGAGGTGCTGGTCTGGTGGAACTCACATTTCTCTGCCTTTACGTAAAGCTGGTGTTGTAGCAATCGCTTGAGAACTGATCGGACGTGTTGTACGTGTTCCTCTTGAGTATCTGAGAAAATCAGTATATCGTCTATATATCGATTACCCATTTTTCTAACATGTCACGGAAGACGTCATTCATGAAAGCTTGGAAGACTGAAGGACTGTTAGCGAGCCGAAGGGCATAACCAAGTACTCATAGTGCCCACTAGTGGTTGAGAAGGCGGTTTTCCACTCATCCCCTTCACAGATGCGAATCAGATTGTAGGCATTCCGCAGGTCGAGTTTGGTGTAGTATTTTGCCTGCCGTAGTTGTTCGAGGGCTGAAGGGACAAGTGGTAGTGGGTAACGGAATTTCACAGAGATCTCATTCAAACCTCGATAGTCGATGCATGGTCTGAGGCCCCGTCCTTCTTCTTCACAAGAAGAACCCGGCGGATGCCGGAGAGGTGGACGGTCTGATGAATCCTTGGTTAATTCCTCCTGTATGTAGGTCTTCATAGACTCTGACTCTGGCTGGGACAGAGGAAAATCCTTCCTTTGGGTGGAATGGTACCCGGCAGGAGATCGATTGCGCAATCGACTGAGCGGTGAGCGGGAAGCTGGGAGGCCCTCCTCTTGCTGAAGACTTCTATGAGATCTGCATATTCAGAGGGTAAGTTGAGAGTGTCGGTGAGGGGAGTAGTGGTTGTGTTGGGTAGTCTGGTGAGTTTGGACAGACAATGTTCTCGACACGCTGGCCCCATTCTGTAATCTGTCCTTGCCTCCAGGATACTTGCGGATCGTGGGTTCGAAGCCAGGGAAGGCCGAGAATCAACGGATGGTTGGGTGACTGTATGACGTAGAATTGAATCTGTTCGGAGTGCAGGGTTCCAATGTGCAGTGTGAGGGGTTCGGTGATGCGGAGAATCATTCCTTTGCCCAGAGGGCGACCATCTAGCGCCTCCACTGCCAGGGAGGAAGGACAGGGTTTTAGTTTCAAGTGATGCTGACTGACAAACACACTGTCTATGAAGTTTCCAGCTGCTCCTGAGTCTAGAAGGGCCGTTGTCTGAATTACTTGGTTCGGGAAATAAGTTCAACAGGTAGCATAATACTAGAGGCTGAATAGATAGAGCGAGTAATGTCACTCACTGAGCGCTGATCTGATGATGGCGAGCGGAACAGGTGTTCTTCATATGGCCTGCTTGACCGCAGTACAGACAGAGTTGATTTCGTGGCGGCGTTCCCTCTCCTCGGGAGTGAGGTGACTGAACCCTAGTTGCATGGGCTCGACAGCATTGTGAGGTTTAGGTGGTGAGCGAGGCGCAGATCGTGCAGGCGTCGGGAGCAGATCAGGTTGTCTATGTGGATGGAAAGCTCAATGAATTGACTCAGGGTCCTCCCTTCGTCTCGACACGCCAGCTCAGATTGCAATTCCGTGTTCAGACCCCTCCGAAACAGCAGTTTCAGGGTATCCTCTACCCATGTGGTTTGCGCTGCCAAAGTGCGAAATGACAGGGCATACTCAGCCGCGTTCTCCTACCCTGTGAAATTGTGAGAAGCTGCTCACCCGCTTCTCCTTTCTCAGCTGGATGTTGAAACACCTCCTTGAAGTGCTGGAGGAATGAGTCGAAGGTAGGGAAGGTTGAACCATCGGTCGTGCCGGTGAGTAATGAACACACAAATGCGATGCGACTGGATTCAGTGGGGTAAAGTGGCGGTTGTTGGCTGACGAAGAGCGAGCATTGTAACAGGAAGCCCTTACATTTAGAGGTGTCACCGTCAAATTTCTCAGGCAGGGCGAGTCGTGGGTTGACAGAGGGAGCTTGCATGACCGGAGGGTTGTTAGGAACGGGTGGCGGGTTGGCAGTGGCTTGTGCTTGAGCCACGCAGACCTTGCAACGCTGCGAAGTTCGTCGGTGAGTGTGGTGCCGATGCAACTGATGTTGGTGCAGAGCAAGTTGCGAGGCTTGAGCCGTGAGCTCAGTGGTCAGCTGAGTCAATGCTGCTGGATCGCTGTTTGGCGAAGTCTTCTGTTGGGAGCAATCATCAGACAAATCGGGATCCATTTGCAGCTTCTTTATTAGAATGGTCAAACAGAACAGGGTAATAGGCCAGCAACGGAACAGAGAAGGCTAGGCAGAGACGTGAGTCGGGAGAACAGGCAGAATAGTCAAGGCAGGCGGCTTACGATCAGAGTCCAGGAAACAGTCCAAATCAGGGCAACCAGAGAGGGATCACAGAGTCGAGAATCAAGGCCGGGATAACAACAGGAAAGTAAACACGGGTATGGAAGCGCTCAGAATGACAGCCGGGGCAAATCAAGACTTCGCAATGAGTGTCAGGAAGTGTGCTGCTTATGTATGGGTGTGTGAATGAGGTGCAGGTGTGGCAAGGTGATTAGGCCCAGGTATGAGGGTGATGGGAAACTGAGTCCGAATGGGAGTTAATATTCAGGGATGGCTCCCTCTGGTGGCGGAGAGGGTGTTGTGCGGGAGCTCGATCGTAACAGAGCCCTCCCCTGCGGCGGCTCCTGGCGAGGAGGCAGACGACGCCGGGTCTTCCGCGAGGTCGAGGGCAGCTTCTCCGGATGCAATCGGTGGAACTCCTCCGTGAGAGTGGGGTCTAGGATGTCACCTGCGTTAACCCATGATCGCTCCTCCGGACCGAACCCCTCCCAGTCGACTAGATACTGTAGGGCACTGCCCGGCGTCTGAGTCTAGCAGTTCATGCACTCGATCGCCTCCTCGCCGTCGACCAGAATGGGCGGGGAGTCTGGCTCAGCTCCTCCTCTGACACCCCTCTCGGACCACCAGCGGGTTTCAGCAGAGATACATGAAAAGTGGGAGAGATGCGGTAATTAGAGGGCAGTTCTAGCCGAAATGATACAGGGGTAATTTGTCTGGAAATTTTGAAGGGTCCAACATACCTGGGACTGAGTTTCTTGCATGGAAGTCGGAGGCGAAGATCCCGAGCCGAGAGCCAAACCCATTGCCCCGGCTGGTAGATGGGACCTGATCGTCAGTCACAATCGCAATAAACAATTAGGCAAAGAGCGACTTGGGACTCGCGTGTGGTTTACAATGGGGCTAAAGGTGGACTCATGTAAAAGGCTAATTTAAAATTATTACAGACTTATGTAGCAAATGAGCATCAAAAAATTACAGAATATACTTTGAGACAAAGGTCTTGTTAATGTTTTCAGTTTTGTTCAAGTTCATTAACTCAACAGTTTTTTTAATGACTGAAGAATATAAAAAGGATGGTATTTGGGGTAAAAAAGCATCTGTACTGTTAGCTAATGCGATAAATAGCTGTCTGACTTTCCATTTGCTGACATGGCATGATTATATTCATGTAGTCAACAGCATTTATTAAGTTCATTACTGGCCACCTTAGAGATAATCACCATATTTTTAATGAAACATCGTATTTCACTCACAATATATAATAAAATATTACATTCATTGAGAGTAAGTTATAATAGGATTTTCAAGCAGTATAATAATGTTTTTTAAAAGAACATTTTCTGTATTTTTTTAAATGCGTTCTGCAATGTACTCAGTAAACAAAAGTAAATTATTATTATTATTTTTTTAAGGGTTTGAACTGAGGGTGAGAGGGTAACAAACAAAACCACTGCTACAGAAAACACATTTGTATAATTTTACTTTTTACTCAAAACCTTATAGTTACTGAGATGTGAAGAGACTCACTGTAGTTTCTCCAGTTTACAGTGTGGATCCTCCAGTAGAGCAGAGAGCAGCTTCACTCCTGAGTCTCCTGGTGTATTACAGCTCAGATCCAGTTCTGTCAGGAGTGAGGGGTTTGATCTCAGAGCTGAACTCAGTGCAGCAAAGCCTTTCTGTGTAATACCACAGCCGGAAAGACTGCAGAGAAAACACAGAAAAAATAAAGATGAGCTAAGTTCATTCACCATTTATCACAGACCCATGAATGAGGTGTCAAATCAACCGGCTCGTTGAGGAGAAGAGTGCTGTATCTTTTCTAAGCAATCGGACTTACGATGTTCGCACAACAGACGAAAAAGCAGGCAAAAAAATCCCATAGACTTAAAATGGCGGAATGTTCATGAATTTGAATCTCAACTGTCTCTTTCTCTCTCACTCACTCACACACACACACACACACACACATTCTTTCTCTCACACACACACACACACACACACACACACACATTATTTCTCACACACACACACACACACACACACACACAAGCTGTGTCTCATTTAGAAGGCTGCGTCCTCCGGAGGTCTCATTCGAAGGGTGCATACGTCATCGAGGCTGTCTCATTTCAGAAAAGCAAGTAGGACACTCCGAATGCGACCTTCGAATGCGACCTTCTTTCACGGGAATTCGGAGGATGCATCAGGTGTATCCTTCGCTGCAACAGACAACCCACAATTCTTTGCGTCAATAAACAACTGTCGTTAATTTGAAAAATGCCGGTGCCGGCAGATGTACACACAAGCGCACGTGGTGTTTTCAACTTAACTTAAATTGCCTCCAGTAAAAACTTTGAGGTTGATATTAACTCTCTGGGGTCGGCTGTCTCGCCGGCGAGACAAACTCGTTTTTTTTAAGATCAGTGCAAAAGACACTAAAAATACTCTGTTGATTTTGGTCACACAAATAAGTGTTATACATCAATCGAAACTGTTAAGTGTCTACTTTTTTTTGGGTACACTCACAATAACAACACAACTTTGTGCTTTTGGAAAAATAATAAAACAAACAGGGTGCGCTCTCTGTCTTCTCCGTCTCCGCGAACTGTTTTTAGAAACGCGTCACTAAAATGAACTGTAACTCAGCGAATACTCAGCACACAGACATGAGGGTTATATCTATGGAAAGCTTGAAGTGTATACTTTGCAACAAACATTCTGTGATGAAGTAATCTGTATGAAATCAACACGATGTTCAATCTGTCCCGTCTGACTCATTATCTCTAATGCGACCCCGCCCTCGCGCGACTCGCGCTGTTCATATGTAAATAGCCACGTGGTAAGTGCGCGCGTGCAAACGCCCAACAACACAAACAAAGAGGAGGTCCTTCGTGGCGGCTACTGTTTGTTTCTGGATGAAGACGCGCTGAGTAAAAGCAGGATTTCCCTCGAAGAAGAACACGATTTCATCCAGAAGAGGAGAGCAATCTGATGAGTAAGTAATGTTTCTTTTTTTGCATTAGTTAATGTTTTATTGTGACAAACTTAAACACATTTTACTAGTTGGGTTTTTCCCAAACGACAACATGATGAATGCTACGCGTCTAAGAATGTTTAGTACATGTTTATTATTACTACTCTGTTCACAAATATATTTTAATAGCGTGCACAATAATAATTAGTTTCTCAGATATAAAATATCATTTTTTTATAATACAAAGTACATCCTTTTATTGTACAAAGCATGCTTGAGTCTGTGGCTACATAATCATATCATAGACTACTATAAAATAATTCATACTGGACTATATGACTACAAAATCATAGTTGGGTTTTTCCCAAACTATAATTCCTGACTACAGTGTTTGAAATAGTGTAAAACATTTTGAATATGATGGGCAATTCATTGTATTTAAATTTCTTATGGTAGCGATGATGTTTTCATGCTCTATATAAAACAATAAAAGTAATATGAGTGTACACTGTAACATGATGAATGCTATGAGTCTTAAGTATGTTTAGTACATGTTTATTATTAATAGCCTACTCTGTTCAGAAATAGATTTTAATAAAGTGCTAAACAATAATAATTAGTTTCTCAGATATAAGATTTCTTTCTCTTTTTTTTATGATAGTACAAAGCATGTGTGAGTCTATGGCTACAAAACATATATATATATACAGATGTTCCTGATATTAACATGCTCACAAATGTTTTTTTGTTTGTATTTTATTGAATCAGATACCAGCACCAGATGTATCCTGATGTCTCTTCAAACTGTTTTCCTCTGAGAGCGCTGTACCAACATCAGATGTTCAACTACACCGATATTCTATGTTAAAACAAGCTCCTTCTCTACTGATTGTTTTTTTTTCTTCTTGAATCCATGGAAAGAAGTAGAAACACTTAAATAAAACGCATAAATATCAGGTATGATTTACTTGTTTCACTTGTTAAACAGAATCTGTTGCAGGAATGACTCAAAGTCTGTTCACATCTCTGTGGTTAGATCAGTGTGCACAATAATGTGTCTTTGACCTTCATTATGTATGTTTTGGTTATACTGTGTTGTAAATAAAATACAAATAATTTAAAAAAACCTTTTTTTCAATCTCCTCACATTCTCTCTTACCTGCCTCACTGTCACAGTCACACTGATGGGCCATTAGGGGCCCATAGGGGATGGCCCTTTGTCTCTCAGGTGAAAATCACTTAATATTCATGGCCATTGCCACTCCCTCGCATATAGACCCTCGATCACAAAACATGTCTTGAAAATTTTAAATCAATATATTGTTTTCTGTGAATGAGTAAGCAGAATGATTTTCACATAATTCTGAAGTAAATATTCTAGCCTACAAGACTGATTACTCAAAAGTCTTATTCACAACTATTTAGTGTGGGTTTTAAGGCCTTATTTCAGCTACTTTTTTTTCCCCAAAACTTACTAACCACGCATAATATTTTTTTTCTAAAAAATGCAAACATGCACATCCATCTTGGTCACATATTATTGTAGCACAGTTTGTGCTGAATACAAAAAAATTACATGTTGGTCAATAGTATGTTTTAAGTAGCTGAAATAAGCACAAATATCAGGGCATGTCAAAACATCTCAAGGGCCCCAAAATGACCTCAGACCCCAGAGGGTTAAGAACAAAAGTTAAACTTTGTTCTTAATATCCTCCTCCTTTTTTTCTCTAACAGCTGTCTGTTGTACGAACGTTGCAGCTCCTCAAACACTGAGCGAAATAAAACAAGCTTTTTTTAAAAATTACTTTCCAAATTTAGAAATATTTTTCCTTCATTTAAGTAGTGTGAGAGTGCAACGATGCTCTAAATGTGTTGGCAAATCAACGTGATATTTCCTGTTTTCTTTTCCGCCCGTCCTACGAAGGCCGTCTTGTTTAATTCTAGGTTGAGGACACTTCGTATACGTTACGCATCCTACAGAGGATGCAACCTCCAGAGGATTCGACCTCCGGAGGATGCAGCCTTCTAAATGAGACACAGCCACACACATGTCTGGTTTGCTATCCTTGTGGGGACTCTCCATAGACGTAATGGTTTTTATACTGTACTTACTGTATGTGCTGTTGTCCTACACCAACCCTACACCTAAACCTACCCCTTACAGGAAACTTTGTGCATTTTTAGATTTTCAAAAAAACACCATTTTGTATGTTTTTTAAGCCTTTTGAATTACGGGAACACAGGCAGTGTCCTCACAAACCACCTTCAAATTGTAATACCTCTGTCATATCCATGTCATTATACAAATTTTGTCCCCCGTAAACCACAAAAACCAGTACACACACACTTACACGTTGGTATTTGTGGTTTACGGGGACTCTCCATAGGCGTAATGGTTTTGAAAAGTGGGGACATGGGGTAATGTCCTGAAAAGTCACCTTCTACTTGTAATACCTGTCATACCCTTGTCATTATACAAATTTATGTCCTCATTTGTCACAAAAACGCGCCCACACACACACTTGTGTTTAACACACATATGTTTAAAAGGATATGTCACCCCTGACAGGAGAGGGGTGCTGGTGTGAGAGCATACAGTCTTTCGACTGTGCGCACGGAGCTAAGATGGCACGGTGCAACAAGCCTGCAATTAGCCTTTAAGATATTTGTATTTGTAAGCTAATTTTGGTTTAATAAACTTCAGTTATTGTTTGGAACTTCAACAAGTCTTTCTGGATCTATTCATGCTACTTTGCACGCGTCGGATTATTGCATCAACACCTCCCACAGTGACCAAGAAACAAGGGACAAAATTGGAAAGTTGAAGCTTGTTTTTACCACTACAGTCATAATATTTTGACTAAAATATAACGAGTAAATTTACACTGCAATATTATTTATAAGAAGTATAATAACTTGTAAAACAACAACCAGGAACAACCAATTCACGGCTCTCTTGTAAGCAGCATATATTGCTAAGAGAATGGCAGTATAATCCAAATGTGTTTATAGAGATTGTGTTTATAGAAAATGGTGAATTGTTTCATGAATTCTGTTAGTATTCGAGAAAAACTGTAAGACAGCTTATTAGAAAACAAAAACATTTGGAAAATATTTGGGACAAGATTCACAGATTTCAAGTCAAGTCAAGTCAAGTTGAGCTTTATTGTCATTCCACTACATGCGGGGGCATACAGTGGAACGAAATGTCGTGCCTCACAGGACCACGGTGCTACATAAATACAGGCATACAACAATGGAGTAAGACAATATAAACCTATACAAAACTATCCTACTGATAGATTTTGACTATAAATATAAATATACTATCTATAAAAAAGTACCTATACAAACTAAAAAATACAAACTATACAAACTATACGAATGCTTCAGATAAGTACTGTACATGTGCAAGGAGAAACATCAAGCAGCTGGCTGGGGAACAGTGCAGGATGATTTGTAGTGCATGAGCATGTAAACATACATATATTACTGAGTCTTTTGTGGGATTTGTGTACACACAGCAGTGTGTGTGAAAAGTGACTAGTGCGCATAGAGGAGGAGAGTGTACTACTACAGGTGGTTTGTACAGGCCCACTCACCTGTGTGTAGCACACTTGAATTGCACGTTACATGTTACAGGAGGTAGGGGTTTGTATGGGGGTTCAGAGAGGCGGGGTGATTTGAGTTCAGGGCTCTCACAGCCTGGGGAAAAAGCTGTTGAGCAGTCTGGCAGAGCAGGCTCTGATGCTCCGGTACCGTCTTCCTGATGGTAGGAGCTGGAAGAGACTGTGGGAGGGTGTGTGGAGTCCTTCACGATACTATTGGCTTTGCTGGAGCATCGTGTGAGGAAAATATCCAGGATGGAGGGAGAGGGGCACCGATGATCCTTGCAGCGGTGTTCACTGTCCGTTGTAGGGTCTTGCGGTCTGCTGCAGTACAGTTCCGTACCAGACAGTGATGCAGCTGGTCAGCCCACTCTCAATGGTGCCCCTGTAGAAAGTGGTGAGGATGGGTGGAGGGAGACTTGCTCTTTTCAGCCGGCGGAGGAAGTGTAGGCGCTGTTGTGCCTTCTTGGAGAGTGACATGGTGTTGGTGGACCAGGTGAGATCCTCTGTGATGTGCACCCCAGGAATTTAGTGCTGCTGACTCTCTCCACAGGCGAGCTGTCGATGGTCAGTGGGGGTGATCACGGAGTTTCTCCTGAAGTCCATCACAACCTCCTTTGTCTTACTCACATTGAGGGACAGGTTGTTAGTGCCACACCATTCAGCCAGCTGTGCCACTTCCTCTCTGTAGTGCGTTTCATCGTTGTTGCTGATGAGGCCTACCACTGTTGTGTCATCAGCGAACTTGATGATGTGGTTGGAGCTGGACTTGGCAGTGCAGTCGTGGGTCAGCAGCGTGAAGAGCAGCGGGCTGAGCACACAGCCTTGTGGGGCACCTGTGTTCAGTGTGGTAGTGCTCGAGGTGTTGTGGCCGACACGGACTGACTGAGGTCTTCCGGTTAGAAAGTCCAGGATCCAATTGCAGAGGGAATTGTTAAGGCCCAGCAGGTTGAGTTTATTTATGAGCTGTTGTGGGATTATTGTGTTGAATGCTGAGCTGAAGTCAATGAACAGCATTCTAACGTAGGAGTCTTTATTTTCTAGGTGGGTAAGAGCCAGGTGGAGAGTGGAGGAAATTGCATCGTTCGTAGAGCGGTTCGGACGGTATGCAAACTGGAGCGGATCGAGTGTGTTGGGGAGGCTGGTTTTGATGTTGTGCATGACTAACCTCTCAAAGCACTTCATTATGTTTGGAGTCAGTGCTATGGGACGGTAGTCATTTAGACAGGACACAGGTGATTTCTTTGGTACCGATATGATTGTTGTGGATTTGAGACATGTGGGGACGACTGCCTGGCTCAGCGAGGTGTTGAAGATATCTGTTAGGACATCTGTCAGCTGTGCAGCACAGTCTTTCAGTACACGGCCAGGTATGTTGTCGGGACCCGCAGCCTTGCGTGGGTTGATCCTAGATAGGGACTTCCTTACGTCGGCTGGAGACAGACAGAGCGCCTGGTCGTTGGGAGGTGTGGGCAGTTTTTGTGCAGGTGTGTCATTCAGCATTTCAAACCGTGAGTAAAAGTGGTTGAGTGTATCTGGGAGGGATGTGTCGTCATCACAGGCCTGTGGCGGGGGCTTGTAGTCTGTGATAGTCTGAATAGCTTGCCACAGGCTCCGTGTGTCACTGCTGTCTGTGAAGTGATTGTTGATTTTTTGAGCATATGACCGTTTTGCATTTTTGATGCTGCGGGACAGATTGGCTCTTGCTGTTTTGAGGGCTGCTTTATCTCCTGATCTGAATGCTTCATCTCTGGTCTTTAGCAGCCCACGAACCTCTGCTGTCATCCATGGCTTCTGGTTGGCGCGTGTGGTGATGGTCTTGGTGACTGTCACATCATCAGTGCACTTTTGGATGTAAGCAGTCACAGTTTCAGTGTACTCCTGCAGGTCTGTGTGGTTGTTGTAGGTGGCCGCCTCTTTAAACATGTTCCAGTCTGTGTCCTGGAAGCAGTCCTGCAGTGCTGAGGTGGCATTGTCTGGCCATACCTTGATCTGTTTGTGAACCGGTTTGGCCAGTTTCAGAAGTGGTCTGTATGCTGGGATTAGCATAACAGAGATGTGGTCTGAGTACCCGAGGTGGGGGCGGGGTTCAGCTTTGTATGCGCTCTTAACTGTTGTGTAAACAAAGTCCAGTGTGTTATTTCCCTTGTTGCAAAGTTCACATGTTGGTAGAACTTTGGCAAAACTGTCTTTAGGTTTGCGTGGTTGAAGTCACCGGCTATGATGAAAAAGCCGTCGGGGTTATTTGTTTGTTGTTCGCTGATGGCGCTGTACAGCTCGCGAGCGCGTCCTTTGCGTTTGCGCACGGTGGGATGTATACGCGACAATAACAATGGCCGTGAACTCCCGCGGCAGATAGAACGGTCGACACTTCACAAACATAAACTCCACCAGCGATGAACAGTGTTTTGTCACTACCCCAGCATTGTTACACCATTCTTTGTTGACGTACACACACAAGCCACCGCCGCGAGTCTTACCAGACAGTGATGAATCTCTGTCCGCGGTAGCAAGTTAGTCCGTGCAGCTGAATGGCGGAGTCCGGGATGTTGTAGTTCAGCCATGTTTCAGTGAAAACAAACACACAACAATCCCTTGTCTCATGCTGTGTAGATCGACTGAGTTGAATTAAGTCCAGTTTGTTTTCCAGAGAGCGAACGCTTGAGAGCATGAGTGTTGGAAGAGCCGGTCTTGTGGGGTTTTCCTCAGCCTAGCTTCGTATACCTCCGCGCTTACCGCGCTTCCGTCCTCTCTCACACCGCTTGCGACGCCGCCTTGTGCGGGTAGCGACAGTAAGGCGAGGCCGCGGTCTCGAGGTCCGGCTTCAGCAGTAAACAGAGGCCTCGTAGCTTCTCAGTAGCCGCCGGCGAGTTGGTCTTTGTATGTCGTTGCCGATATCCAAAAGTCTTTGGCGAACATATTTGAGTTTAGGAGTGATTTCCTTATGAACTAGCGGTAAATTTACACTATTTGGAGACGAACAGACGACATTAAAAGACAAAAAAGCACCGTCTTTGGGACCTGGAGCAGCCGCCGCGTCTGATCGCGCCGCCATCTTGGGTCTATTTCAATGTACACTGATTATATAAAACTATACTGTCAGTACATCATAGTTAAATGAAAGTGTTCTATGCATTTATTTCTGTTCAAAAGTATGGAAATTGATTTTTATAAATAAGCTTCAAATAGTCCTATTCTGTATCATGTGGCTCTCTCTAGTGGGCAACATTAATATTACAGCTTTTAGCCTCAGGTTATGTTATCACATAGGCTTTGATAATAAAATAAACGGCATAAATAACTACCTATTAGTGTTTTTTCACTGTTTATAATTCACTTACCAAGAAATATCACCTAAAAATCAAAAGCAAATCATGAAGCCCTATTCAGTGACTAACATGCAGCTTTTCCCCAAATATATTCACAATAACCATATGAATAAAATATTAGAATATAATAAATGTTAATCAGAGCACATGTGAACTTACTGGTAATAATTAATGCATCACAGTAGACCTAACTTCTGAAAAGTAGATTGTAGTGTTCTCGTGCAGTGTGTTGAAACTCTGACTAAACACCAAGTTAAACCGTAGCCAATGAAGACAGAGTCGTAGTAAGGTTGATCATTTACTGTCACTCTTCCTCATTAACATTTGCGGTGAAAACTGTAATGAAACAATACAACAATCTTCAGAATCCAGTGTCTTGACTAACATCGCATCATGAATGACTGTAACATAAGCATAAACTACTGTTCTCACTGTAGCAGCAGTTACAATGTCTATTAGTATCACTGAATGCTTGTACACAATAGTACACAACTGTTTTAGCAACTTATCAAACATATTTTTAACAAAATCATTACTAATATATGATCTTTTACATGTCTAATGTAATATCAATGAACTTACAGCATTGCCTCTGTGATGCTTTTAGAGGATGCAATGGATTATTAGAGAGCACGCTATGTCTGTCTCATTGTTTTCATGAAGAACGGATCACTCACAGGAAGTGACTAAACAGGAAGTGATGTCATCACATGAAACAAATAATATAATTTCTTTACAAACGAGGTAGATAAAGGAAAAGTAATTATGAACTTCGCATATTCACTTGAGAATATGTACTAAAAATATTTAAAGAACTATTTGAAAGTTACATTCCTTAAAGGGCAACACACTCCCCGCCTGACCTATGTGAGGTCACTATGAACCAGTGAGCGTGCTAAACCTTAGTCTCTAGATCAGTCTTTGGGTAGAAGTAGAACAACTTCTGCAATTGGCCTTAGAAAGGTTTTAATATTGCCTTGGTCAGTTGTTGTGACCTCAACCTTTCTTACATGCCCATCCTTTCCAGGAATACGGCAGAGATTCTGGCCATGGGCCAACAGTTGCGGGCTATCTGCTTGTCTCTGAGCAGAACTAGATCTCCCACTTGAAGGTTTCTGCAGGTACTGTCCACTTCTGTCTGTGTTGCAAGCAAGGTAAGTATTCGCGGCTCCAGCGGGTCCAGAACTGGTTTGCAAGAGCCTGAACTTGTCTCCATTGCTTTGTGTACAGGTCCTTGTCCGAGAAGTCTCCGGGAGGAGGCGGCACTCCTGTCTTCTGTGTAAGGAGTATTGACGGTGAAAGTATGAATGGTTGTTCTGGATCTGCAGACACAGGTAGGAGTGGTCGTGCATTAATGATAGCAGTCACTTCTGCCATTAGTGTGCAAAGGACTTCATGGGTTAAGCGAGTATTCAGCTGCAGAAACATTGAATCTAGGATTCTTCTGGCAATGCCGATCAGGCGCTCCCACGAGCCTCCCATGTGAGAACTGTGTGGTGGGTTGAATTCCCAGCTGCATCCTTGCTCACTGAGGTACCTTTGCACTGTTTTGTCCATTCCAAGCTCCTTGCACGCTCCGATGAAATTGGTACCGCAATCGGAACGGAGCTGTTTCGCAGGGCCTCTGAGTGCAAAAAAGCGCCTGAGAGCATTTATGCAACTTGACGTGTCCATAGACTCAATGATCTCGATGTGCACAGCTCTCGAACTCATACAGCAGAACATGATGGCCCACCGCTTGCTCTCCGCCTGTCCTCCTCTGGTGCGTCTGCTTGTGACAGACCAGGGTCCAAATACATCGAGCCCCACATATGTAAAGGGAGGGCAGACTTTGAGACGTTCAAATGGCAGGTCCGCCATGTATTGTTCTTCGAGCTTTCCACGCAGCTTGCGACAGGTTATGCATTTGTGGAGTACTGAATTGATTAGTGACTTGCCTCCCAAGATCCACAGTCCTGCTGCCCTGATTGCTCCTTCTGTCAGGTGACGCCCTTGATGTTTCACTTGCTCATGGTGATGTCGAATGAGCAATAGGGATATGTGGCTATCTTTGGGGAGAATTATTGGGTTTTTTTCCGCAGTTGCAACCTCAGTGTACTTTAGTCGTCCTCCAACACAAATGAAATTGTCCTCCATGATCGGACTGAGTTTCCGCAAGCAGCTACTTTTGGATACAGCTTGGTTAGCTTGGAGGGCTGACAGTTCTTTTGCAAATGCAGCCTTTTGTGTTGCTTTAAGGATAACATTCCTTGCATGGTCAATTTCGTCTGGAGCACGAGGTAAGTCACATCTGTGCCAACCTTTGCATTTGCTGTTTTGGTTCGTGTGCTTAAAGGATTTTGCTATGTGAACTAGAAATGCTACTCCTCTTACTAGGGAGGTGAAGGTAGAGAACCGTTGGAATCAGTTAGAGGTAAGCTTTGGTTCTTCCAGGTTAGTAGCACATGTTTGTACTTGTGGTCGGATTTCTGAATCATTTTCAGGTTCAATTAGTTCAAACGTCTCAGTTATTTGTGTTTTTTCTGCAGGTGGCTGACGCAAGAAGGAGGGGCCGGTGAACCAAGAAGTCTGTGCCAGGCAAGATGCAGGTAAAGATCGCGACGCATGATCTGCAGGGTTTTCTTCCGTACGTACGTAGTGCCACTGCTCAGGTCTCGAGGACTGACGGATGCGTTGGACTCTATTGTGAACATACACATAGAATCGTTTTGACTCGTTATAAATGTAACCGAGCACCACTTTGCTGTCGGTAAAAAACTTTATGTCATTTAACTCAAGATCTAGCTCATCCGCAATGAGATCTGCCATCTCTACTGCTAAGACAGCAGCACACAGCTCGAGCCTTGGGATTGTAGGCTCGGACAGGGGTACTAGTTTTGCCTTGCCCATAACAAATCCTACCGACTGGCCCATCTTTCTGAATTACTTTCAGATATGCCACGGCACCTATGGCCTTAGTCGATGCATCTGAGAATACACACAATTCTGTGTGCGCTGCTTCAATTAGTGAGGTTGTTGTGTATGTACGTGGAACATGAAGCTGTTCTAGGTCTTGGAGAGAATCTCTCCAGGCTTCCCATTTACTTAGTTTGTCCTCCGGGAGTAATGTGTCCCAGTCTGACTGTTCAGAGGTAAGTTCTCTGAGAAGGGCTCTTCCCTGGATCGTGACAGGTGCCAATAGACCCAGAGGATCAAAAACACTGTTGACAATGGAGAGGACTCCACGACGGGTGAATGGTTTGGCAATAGTCGATGCGGAGTAGGTGAATGTGTCGGTCGTGATCTCCCATAGCAGACCTAAACTCCGTTGTGTGGGTGAAGTTTCTCCACTCAGATCTAGGTCCTTGATTACTGGAGCACAATCTTCCAGCGGAAAAGCTTCCATGACTGTTTGAGAGTTCGAAGCAAACTTGTGCAAACGGAGGTTTGACTCAGCTAGTGAAGCCTGTGTTCGTTGGAGCAAATCGATTGCCTCAGCTTCGGATGGTACGGATACCAAACCATCATCAACATAGAAATCTGTTATCATAGTTATCACACCCCATGCACACACACACACACACACACACGTTTGTTTTTGTGAACTGTGGGGACATCCCTTAGGTGTAATGGTTTTTATACTGTACTAAGTGTATTTTCTATCGTCCTACACCTAAACCTACCCCTTACAGGAAACTGTGCAGTTTTACTTTCTCAAAAAAAACCTAATTCTGTATGATTTATAAGCGTTTTGAAAAATGGCGACATGGGGAAATGTCTTCATAAGCAATATTTCCTCTAATTTTTTTTTTCTTGCTGAGCAAAACTTTTCTCTATTGGGCGGGCATTTCGACCTTGTACAGCGCACACACAAAAAAGTGGGTGACTTTTAACTAATGTGCTATTTATATTTGATTTGACCCTTGATGTAACTAAATGATGTACACTTTAGGTTACCTGAGAAAACATCTTTTACAGTATAATACACTGCCGTTTAAAAGTTTGGGATCAGTAAAGTTTTTTAAAGAAGTTTCTTATGCTCATCAAGGCTGTATTTATTTGATAAAAAAAAAAAAATACTGAATATTATTTCACAAAATAATATTGTGAAATATTATTGCAATTTAAAATAAAAGTTTTCTACTTTAATTTACTTTAAAGTATAATTTATTGCTGTGATCAAAGCTGAATTTTCAGCATCATTACTCCTGTCTTCAGTGTCACATGATCCTTCACAAATCATTATAATATTTTTAATCAATTGGGGTCAAAAAAAAAAAAAGAAACTTTAAAAAAGTTTAAAGAAAGTTAAAGAGACTTTATTCAGCAAGGATGTGTTAAATGGATAAAATTGATAGTAAATACTTATATTGTTAGAAAAAAAAATATTTTGGATAAATGCTGTTCTTTTTAACTTTTTATTAATCAAAGAATCAAAGAAAAAAGTAACAGGTTCCAAAAAAAATATTAAGCAGCACAACAGTTTCACTGTAAATCAGCACATTAGATCAGCAACACTGATAATAAATCAGCATATTAGAGTGATTTCTGAAGGATCATGTGACACTGAAGACTGCAGTAATGATGCTGAAGATTCAGCTTTGATCACAGCAATAAATTATATTTTAAAATATAGGTATTAAAATAGGAAACCAATATTAGATATTGCAATAATATTTCACAATATCACTGTTTTCTTGAAATAAATACAGCCTTGATGAGCAAGAGACTCCATTAAAAAACAAGGTCAATTATTTATTAGGTTTATAATATAGGCCAAACATAATATAATATCAAAACAAACTAAAGCATTTAAACTGATAGAATAGAATAGAATAGAATAGAATAGAATAGAAAACTGAAGCAAAACTTAAACGGAGAACTGTAAGTTAAATAGCAATAGCCGTCATTTCACCGTCTCTGTTAACTATAGACCTGACATAGTCTGGCTACGTGTAACCCACTTCTAGCCCAAATAACCTTGAATTTGGATACATGTCATTTTTTGGCAGAAAACCTTGTAAGATGTATGATATTCAATCATGTAAGCAAAGTCAGCAGTGATTGCAAGGTGTTTGGTTTCATTTCTTTGACATTTTCAATGTGTAGCCTCGGTTTAGCTTGTAGTCAGAGCAGCTATTAGTAGACCACTTATAGTCAAAACTGATTCACTGTAGTTTTTGGCAGGCAGCGCATTAGATGGTTGATATCCCGTCATGTTCACAGTGTCACAAAATAATAGCATTATTTATTATGCCAAAAATAATTTTAAAGTTTTTAAAGTTTACTTGCATTTGATAATATGATGACATGCATCCCATAAACTGTTAAATGTAACATTCATACACACTATAATATATTATTGATATTATTCGACTGTCTTTCATTTTATAAATAAAAATGCAATTACAATTCCCAACCGCTAGACGACAGTTGTAGCCCGACTGAGACACGAGGCAGCGCGAGAGTTTGAATGTTGTTTTTACACGAGAGAGAGCACTAAGTTTACCAGCCGGAGATCAGCGGGCGAACAACAAACCATAAAGGACATTCCTACCTGGTCTTGTAAGTATCTGTGTTTTCGTTTTTACATGTGTTTATTATTTATCTGTATTATTTGTTATCATTTTTAGGAACCGTGACATTTTAGTGAAGGGAGCAGATCGTGGTTGTGAGCCGTGACTAGGCCCACGGTTCAGCATGTGTTCAGAGGATTAATTGCTAAATTTAATAGACAATAGAGTAAAAGTTTTATCATTTGTACGTGTTTACAAACTCAAGCGATTTTAAAACAGCACAAGAAGAGGCGAAAGAGCAAACAACAGAACAAACACAGCTTTGACAAAGATGAATCTATATTAATTTATACAGTGAACACACTCAGAAGAATTGGACAAACTGAGGAGGAGTTTCAACATCTGGAAAAGCGGTTGGAAAATGAGGAGATCCGTGGAAAAAATGAAAAGAAAAAAAAAAAACCTCTCCAAAACAACATTTCCTCACTAAAGCTCGCATCTTTGACAAAGTCGATCATTTATTTTAATTATTATATTGAATTTATCACTGAACAATGGCTTGTTACATACAGAGAGAGCATGAGCTAGTTGAATAGAATATCTTTGTTGTTGTTCAAGTACAATAAGATTTATTTTGAAACTTCCAAATTGATAGTAAAGCTTAACAATACAAATGGCAATATAAAGTTATCAATTATAAGTAGTTTTGGAGGCAGAGACAGATTGTGGGGGGCACTAACAGGGGAAAACTTAAACTGCTGGAATAAAGAGTTTTAAAGGGTTAGTGACGGAAAACTTGCAGGTCAATGGCATCAGTGTGGTTTAAGGTTGGTAAACACTTGTACACTGACGCATTTGAAAAGACTGCACTGTTCTCGATCATTAGAGGTATGTATATAAAACACACAACATTTACCAGAGAGCTTCTATCTTTTTTTTTAATACACTGAATGGTGATACACAATATATATCTAATTTTTTTGATTTTAGTAGGCATCCAAGCAAAAGAGAATGACTCTGTGTCACAATTAGAGTAATTAAAGTAAAAATTGTCAAAAAAGCTTTTCTTATGCTAATTTTTTTTATGCTAATTTGGCAGATGCTGTGATGACCAGCTTCCCGGCAGCAACAGAGCTGGACTTGAGGAATGCAGTCGGGAAGCACTTTAAACAAGAAATAAAACCAATAATTAATAACTTCCTTTAAGTTCACTGTTGGTTGTTTTATTTGTTAAAATAAGTAAACCAACAAAAGGGTTAATCTTTTTTTTTATGTAGTCATTTATCCAGAATGTTTTAATGTTAAGTGTGATAACATGCTTTTTTTCTTTTAAATATCTTAAGTTAGTAGTTTTTTAATACTTCTTATCCGTGTTTGTAGTTCTGAACTAAATCCTTTGTTAAAGCGCAATGGATTGTGGATCTCGCCAGAGAGACCAATCCACTTCAAGTGTAACTAAACGAGCCAATGGACATTGGCATGCGATCATTGCATCCAGCTGCCGCTGATCACAGCGTGAGTATAAGAGGCAGTGGGTGCACCGCATTAATTCATGCTTTCGCCGAGGAGCCGAGCCGGTGACCCGGCCGCTCAGCGGTGGTACAGCGACTGTGGCAACGGGCGTGACGTCTCCGTTCCCTTCTTCAGGGAACCAGGGTTACATACGTAACCAAGACGTTCCCTTTCAATCGGTCACTCCGAGTCACGTCGGATGACCGAAGAATTGGGATCCCTACCAAAACGCCACAGGAGCTGCCCCTTCCAGTGCCCTGTGTAGGCCTCCTAATCCTTCCTATAAGGCAGACGATAGGACCGGGCTCTACACAGAGAAGGTCAACTACTGTTGTTCCTTGGGCAACCCAGACAGTAGGACTTTGGATAACACTGGGAAGCGTGCCCTTCCGTTTGGAAGAGGCACACTGCTGAGTCACCTCCTCCCCGAGGGGGTTAAGTGGCATTTAGACATATGAAGTAACCCCGTAGGTCCCTATTGCACATAGAAGTCTCTGAGATGGCTTAGGCTGCATCATTAGAGATGGCAGAACGTGGTCTGCCAGGGGAAACACCGCTCTAATAAGCATACCATGGAATACACATATGGGATCCCGGCAGGGTCTCTCATATGGGCACTAGCCTCACATCAGATTTCAATCAGAATTCATTGGCTGAAAGGCCTGGAGCCGGACGCTCCGCCACGTCCAGACGCCGGAGTGCTGGAGGACTCGACAGGGTTTGCCTGGTTAAGGAACTCTCTGGAGAATTAGGCGAAAGAACGCCGCAAGCCGACTCTGAGCCTGGCCTCTCAGTGCCACTACCCGTTTGAGGTGAGAACACAGGAGGAAACCGGTTCGACACGTAGGCTATAAAACTTAGCGAACGTGTTAGGAGTCGCCCAACCCGCAGCTCTACAGATGTCTGCTAGCGAGGCACCATGAGCCAGCGCCCAGGACGATGCGACACTCCTAGTGGAGTGAGCACGCAACCTGAGCGGGCAGGGCACACCTTGTGCTTCATAGGCCAAGGTGATGGCATCCACTATCCAGTGGGCCATCCTCTGCTTGGAGACAGCCTTCCCCTTCTGCTGTCCTCCGTAACAGACAAAGAGCTGTTCTGAGGTCCTGAGTTCTATCCACGTACTGTCGCAGTGCGCGTACAGGACAGAGCAAAGCAAGGGCTGGGTCTGCCTCCTCCAGGGGCAGTGCTTGCAGGTTCACTACCTGGTCCCTGAAGGGAGTGGTAGGAACCTTGGGCACATAGCCGGGCCGGGGCCTCAGTGTTGCACTGGAGTCATCCGGCCCAAACTCAAGGCACGATTCATCGACCTGCAGGTGCCTGCAGGTCCCCCACCCTCTTGATCGAGACCAACGCAGTCAGGAGTAGGGTTTTCATAGAGAGAAACTTCAACTCAACTGACGGCAAAGGCTCGAAGGGGGCAGTTTGTAGGGCTCTTAGCACCAATGCCAAATCCCAAGAGGGTAAGGAGGGAGGCCTAGGAGGGTTTAACCTCCTGGCCCCCCTAAGAAACCTGACAACCAGATCGTGCTTCCCCACCGACCTCCCCTCTACGGGGTCGTGGTGAGCGGAAATAGCAGCAACATAAACCTTAAGGGTGGAGGGGGACAGCCTACGCTCCAACCCTTGTTGCAAAAAGGAAAGCACGGCTCTGATCGAACATCTCTGGGGGTCCTCACAGTGAGAGGAACACCATTCGACGAACAGGTTCCACTTCAGCGCATAGGCCCGTCTTGTCAATAGTGAGAGCTACCTCCTGGGGCAGATCACCTAGAAGCTCCGCGTCCCGTCCAGGGACCACACATGGAGTCTCCACAAGTCTGGACCGGGTGCCAGAGGTGCCCGTCTCTGAGAAAGCAGATCCTTCCTCAGAGGAATCGGCCAGGGAGGGGCTGTCGCGAGCATGAGTTCCGGGAACCAGGTCCTGTTGGGCCAATATGGAGCCACTAACAAGACCTGCTCCTCGTCCTCCCTGATCTTGCACAGTGTCTGTGCTAGCAGGCTCACTGGGGGGAACACATATTTGCGCAGGCCCAGGGGCCAGCTGTGTGCCAGTGCATCCGTGCCGAGCGTTGCCTCGGACAGGGAATAGAACCACTGGCAGTGGGTGGTTTCTGGAGACGCAAACAGGTCTACCTGAGCAACTCCGAACCGACTCCAAATCAGCTGGACCGCCTGGGGATGGAGTCTCCACTCCCCAGGAAGTGCTGCTCGAGATAGCTCGTCGGCCGCCTGATTGAACACTCCTGGGATGTGGATGGCATGAAGGGACCTCAGATGCTTCTGACTCCAGAGGAGGTGGCGGGCGAGTTGCGACATGCGACGGGAGCGTAAACCGCCTTGCCGGTTGATATATGCAACGGTCGCAGTGTTGTCCGTACGGACCAGAACGTCCTTGCCCCGAAGGCGACCTCTGAGGCGGCTCAAGGCAAGGCGTACTGCCAGCAACTCGAGGTAATTGATATGCCAACGCAGTTGGGGACCCGTCCACATCCCTGACACTGCGTGCCCGTTGTACGTGGCTCCCCAGCCGGTGGCCAAGGCATCCGTGAATACCACAGCATGCCTGGATACCTGCTCCAGGGGCACTCCTGCCTGAAGGAACGAGGGATCTGTCCACGGGCTGAAGGTTTTGCGGTAGGCCGGTGTAATCTGAACCCGGTGAGTACCGCGTTTCCACGCCCACCAAGGGACTCGGCCATGGAGCCAGTGCAGAAGCGGTCTCATATGGAGCAGACCGAGCGGAACTAGCGCCGCAGCTGCAGCCATATACCCCATGAGCCTCTGAAAGAGTTTCAGTGGGACCGCCGTCCTGCCTGATAAAGTCTTGAGGCAGTTCAGCACCGACTGAGCACGTTCCTGGGTGAGGCGTGGTCTGGTTGACCGAATCCAACTCCATGCCGAGAAAAGAGATACTCTGCGTTGGCACGATGCGCACACCACGTTCTCTCAGGGGAACAAGGACCTTGTACTAATATGCCCGACCCTCGAATCGCAGGAATGGCCTGTGTCACGGGAAAATCGAGACATGAAAGTACGCGTCCTTCAGGTCGATCGCTGCAAACCAATCTAGGGGACGGACGCACCCAAAAATGTGTTTCTGCGTCAACATCTTGAACGGCATCTTGTGAAGTGCACGGTTCAAAACTCGCAGATCCAAGATCGGTCGTAACCCACCACTTTTCTTGGACACAATGAAGTAAGGGCTGTAAAACCCCGACCTCATATCGGCTGGAGGGACCGGCTCTATTGCGTCCTTCGCCAGCAGGACTGCAATTTCCGCACGCAAGACAGGGGCATCGACGGCCTTGACTGAAGTGAACCGGATGCCCCCGAACTTGGGGGGACGCCGGGTGAACTGAATCACGTAGCCGAGTCTGATGGTCCGCAGGAGCCACCGAGACGGACTGGGGAGCACTAGCCAGGCTCCGAGAGACCGTGCCAGCGGGACCAACGAGGCCACCTACATACCCGCGGTGGGGCAGCGAGGTAGAACACAGGGACCCGGCCCGGAGCCTGTGACGACGGGGGCGGGGTCTGGGTGTGCAGTGTAACACTCACCTGATTCCTCCTCGTGAGGGAGGAAACACAGGGACCCGGCTTGAGGCTTGTGACAGCCTGGCGTGTGGCGACTTAGGCGGGGACTCGAGTGCTACCGCCTTACCTGGTTCCACGAATGGGCAGGAGGGGTGCTCTTGGGCAACCCACTGCTGCCTGGTGGCGAGAGAGGAGAAGGGAAGTGATCCCGTGATGCACGGTTCACCACTTTCCTCCTCTTGAGACCCAGAGATTGAGGAAACCGCTATTTTATTGATGTTTTGGGTACCGCTGGCTGCTGGGCCAGCGGCGGAACAAAAACAAAACTAAACAAAAGATTCTCCACCCGGCCCTCCTCCGGGGGAGGGAGTGGTGCAATCACCATCTCCCGACGAGCAGTCTCCTCCATCCCTGGGTCGCCCGTCTCAGGGCCTCTTGCACTTGCGCTTGCCGCCAGGTTTGGCGGGGGCCTGGACGGGCTGGGCGTCCTGCCTGCAACCGGCTCCATGATGCTGCGGCTGCGCGGGAGCGGGGGCAGCCGCAGTGGGGTGCCCACGGCAACGAGCAGGCTGAGGGGCTGCAGCCGGAGTGGAAGCAGCAGGTTTCCTCGGGCGCATGATGTGTTTGATCGCCTCAGTCTGCCTCTGGGCTGCCGAGAACTGCTGGGCAAAGCTCTCGACAGCGTCCCCGAAAAGGCCGGTCTCCGACACGGGAGCATTCAGGAACTGTACCTTCTCTTGCTCCTTCATGTCAGCGAGACACAGCCAGAGATGGCGCTCCTGGACCACTAGCGTGGACATCGCACGACCCAGAGACTGTGCGGTCACCTTCGTCGCTCGAAGCGCAAGGTCCGTCGCAGCACGCAGCTCATGTAGAATCGCCAGGTCGTGACCACCCTCGTGCAGGTCTTTCAGGGCTTTGGCCTGGTGGACCTGCAGTAACACCATGGCGTGGAGGGCAGAAGCCGCCTCCCCACAGGCTCTATAAGCACTGCCAGTTAGACCTGACGAATACTTACAGGCCCGCGAGGGAAGACACGGGTCACCCCGCAGAGTGGTAGCGGCTGTTGGACATAGTTGCATGGCCACAGACCGTTCAACAGAGGGGATGCCCACGTACCCCAAAGCGGCTCCACCATCGAGGGTGGTGAGGGGGGAGGAGCCACAAGATTTGTTTCGGGCAGTGAAAGGTGCCTTCCACGATCTTGTGAGCTCCTCAGGCACTTCCGGGAAGAATGGCACCAGAGGGGGGTGCTGAGAACCAGCACGACCCCCGCCGAGAAACCACTCGTCCAGCCTCGAAGGATCGGGACGCGGTGGAGGATTCCACACGAGCCCGACATTCTCGGCGGCCCGGGAAAGCATAGTCGTCATCTCTGGGTCTGGCTCGGACAACGCTACCACACCCGAAGGGGACAACGCAGCCGGGTCGTCATCCCCGGAGAGAGAGGACTCGCCCTCCGATGCAGCGACCGACATCTGGTCGTCACAGGGGGCACCGAAGGAAACGCGTGGTGCACTCTGTCCAGCAGAGGACCCAGCGCGCTCCTTCGGCAGCTCCACCGGCTGCTCCACCGGCTGCGGAGTGCTTGAGGGGTCAGTAACTCCTCTTGGGGAAGCCCTCACTGTCACCCTCAGATCACCTCTGACTCCAACGTATACAGCGCCGCCCCGGGAATGAATACTGGATCACGGCAGAGGGACTCCGCCGTGTTTGACATAGCTGAGTCTATTATTCAACTCCGAGATGGTCATGTCCCCACAAGAAGAACATGAACCATCCACGAAAGCTTCCTCAGCGTGCTGAATGCCCAGACACGTGAGGCAGCGATCGTGACCGTCCTGAGGCCAGAAACGCACGGGTGATAAGACATCTTTAAAAAGACACGATCACCCGTGTTGCTCTTTTAGAGAAATTTGCTCTTTATTAAGTGCTGAAGCACGCAGGGTAGCTGGCCACCACACACTCCTAGTGTGACTGTCTTCACGGGAATCGTCTCCTCTTGATCCCTTGAGACCGCGACCACCGCTGCTGCACTGTAACGCACGCACTCGCTCGCTCTTCTCACTCGCAGGAAAGGAGAGCAGCAGTGATTCACTGCCGCTCGGCTACGAAGCGAAAGGATGAATTAATGCGGTGCACCCGCTGCCTCTTATACTCACGCTGTGATCAGCGGCAGCTGGATGCAATGATCGCATGCCAATGTCCATTGGCTCGTTTAGTTACACACGAAGTGGATTGGTCTCTCTGGCGAGATCCCCAATTCGTCGGTCATCCGACGTGACTCGGAGTGACCGACTGAAAGGGAACTGTGTTTGTAAAGCACGTTTGTTTTGGTAAGCAACACCGAAAACAGACTGCAACCAGGTAATATTGGTTTGTTGTTGTTGATAACAAAAAAATAATCACCTAGATTCAGTATGCAGTCTTTGTGAAGTGTTATTAATCTGAACGTTTTAATTATAACAGCTTTTTGATTATACAGTGTAGGGTCAAACAGTGTAATCATTTATGAGTAATTTTAAAAGCATAACTCACAAACATTTTGAACTATGGTGTCATTTAAAAACAAAAAGAGACATCAAGAATCGGTGTATGAATCTCATTAATGGTGACTGTCAAAAGCTTCATGCTGCAATGCATGCTGGGTATCTAGTCTCTCTGCAGTGAGTGCACTTTGACCTTACATTGTGACCATAGTATGAGCTCACAGTGAGGGCGCTGTGAGGTTACACTTTTAGCTCACTGTTACCTCACATTGTGACCTCATCACGAGTATCCTGGGAGATCATGGTGACATCACTGTGAGGTCAAATTGTTGACTGGGCGGTCTTCAGACAGAGAGCGCGCGAACACAAGCACGGGACAATTTGAAAGAAAGGAGCTGCTTATCAGCGTGTACTGGATTAAGTCGAAATAGTCTTGGTTATAATTGTATCCGCAACCCGCCCGTGCCTGTCACCAGTCCGACCCGCACCCGCACCGCACCCGACACGTCAATATTATTCCACCTGTTACGTCAATTTTTGCGGTTCACCTGTCGGGTACCCGCCCGCGTGCAGGACTCTGATCCACACTTCAAAAATCTGCCTGAAACAGTAGACCATCCGGGGATGCAATCGCTTGCTGGGTATTTTCAAAAAACGTGATCATGTGAATTCTTATCTAGTTATCTATCATCGCTATGAACAGTTTGCACAATACAGCTGTGTGTGACTGTAATTGTCTCTGAGTTTTGCTATCATTCTGCGCCCATCCTCCGCTATTTCCAGCACTTAATCAAGCCACTCTTCTTTAATACATGAGGACGTGGAGCTGGCTCTCGATTTGAGCTGTTTATTCAGCAAACATTGAAGTATTCAGTTTCTACAGCGACTCATTCTCTGGGTACACTGCTCATAAATCACCTTCTCCTTGTAATACCTGTCATACCCATGTCATTATAGCTACATATTTATGTCCTCAGTTGTCACAAAAATGCGCGCACACACACACACACACTCACTCACTCACTCACACACTCACACACACACTCACGCACGCACATATGCGCACACACACACAAACTCAAAGAAACATTTTTTGATTCTAATCCAATATTTGTAATATCAGAGAGTCACAACCCTGTTCCTGGAGACACCTCAACTTTGCACAGTTTGGATGAATCTCTCTTATCAAACACACTTGATTCAACACTTCAGGTCATTAGTAGAGCGCTCTGTGATGTTAGCTGAGTGTCAAATAAGAAAGACCTCAAAATATACAGAAACAGTGTAGAGAAACACAGGCCTACTGTACACAATAAAGTCAAAAAAACAAAGACACTGTAAAATACTCACTCAATCTTTCTAGATGCTTTGATCACTGGCAGCAGCCTCAAGAGACATTCTTCTGATGGATAATATTTCCACAGTTTAAACTCATCCAGCTCTTCTTCTGAGTTCAGCAGCACAAACACCAGAGCCGACCACTGAGCAGCAGACAGTTTGACTCCAGAGAGACGACTGTCATCTGTTCTGCACAGGTATGTTTGTACCTGCTGCTCCAGTGAACGATCATTCAGTTCATTCAGACAGTGGAACAGATTGATGGATTTCTCTGGAGAGCGATTCTCTCTGATCTTCTGTTTGATGTATTCAGCTGTGTCCTGATTGATCCGAGAGCTGCTTACTGTCTTTCTCAGGAGGCCTTGTAAGAGAGTCTGATTAGACTCTAGTGAGAGACCTAGAAGGAACCGGAGGAAAAGGTCCCAGTGTCCGTTCTCACTCTGTAAGGCCTTGTCCACTTCTCTCTTCAGTAAACTGGTCATTGGTGATCTGAATATATTCCACAGTCCTGTGTTTTGTTCAGAAAAGGACAGCAGCTTGAATAAAGCAGCAAGAAACTCCTGAATACTCAGATGAACAAAGCTGTACACCTTCCCCAGCTGCAGTCCAGACTCTTGTCTGAAGATCTGGGTACAAACTCCTGAGTACACGGACACTTCTCTGACATCAATGCCGCTGTCTTTCAGGTCCTCCTCATAGAAGATCAGGTTCCCTTTTTCCAGCTGTTCAAAAGCCAGTTTTCCTAGAGACAGAATAGTCTTTCTAGCCTGATCAGAGTCGATGTCATATTTCCCATCATACTTCTGTGTCTTCAGTTTGGTCTGAAAGATCAGGAAGTGTGTGAACATCTGTGTGAGAGTCTTAGGAATCTCTGCACACTCTGCTTTACCCATCATCCTCTCCAGAACAGCAGCTGAAATCCAGCAGAAGACTGGGATGTGACACATGATGAACAGACTTTTTGATGATCGGATGTGTGTGACGATCCTATCAGCCAGACTCGGATCATTTATTCTCTTCCTGAAATATTCCTCCTTCTGAGGGTCGTTGAATCCTCGTACCTCTGTGACCTGGTGGACACACTCAGGAGGGATCTGATTGGCTGCTGCTGGTCGAGAGGTGATCCAGAGGAGAGCAGAAGGAAGTAGGTTCCCCTTGATGAGGTTGGTCAGCAGCACATCCACTGAGGCTGATTCTGTTACATCAGACAAGCTACGATTGTTTTGGAAATCTAGACGTAGTCGACACTCATCCAGACCATCAAATATTAACATGACTTTGTAGTCATTATAATATGTTAAATTAAATTCTTTGGTTTCTGTGTGAAGGTGGTTTAGAAGATCCACAAAACTGAGATTTTTCTGTATCAGGTTCAGCTCCTTGAAAGGAAGTGGAAATATGAAATGAACGTCCTGATTGGCTTTTCCTTCAGCCCAGTCCAGAATGAACTTCTGCACAGAGACTGTTTTTCCAATTCCAGCGACTCCTTTAGTCAGCACAGTTCTGATGGGTTTGTCTTGTCCAGGTGAGGGTTTAAATATGTTGTTGCAGTTGATTGGTGTCTCCTGTGTCTCTGGTCTCCTGGACACTGTCTCAATCTGTCTCACCTTATGTTCATTATTGACCTCTCCACTGCCTCCCTCTGTAATGTAGAGCTCTGTGTAGATCTCATTCAGACGTGTTGAGTCTCCATGATTGGACATTCCTTCATTGATTCTCTGATGTTTATCCTGTAGTCTGGATTTGAGTTTTTGTTGATACACAGGCATCAGTTCTGAGCAAAGGAAATAATTGTTGTTATTAGCAGAACAATATTTTAGAAATGTATTTTTAGGTTTGATATGTTAGATATTAGATTGTGTCGTGAGATTCAGGAACATTAGTGACTGAAGACAGAAGATTCATATAAAAACACAGGCTATAATCTGCTGATCAGAGCTCTTACTGGTCTGTAGTGTGTTAGCGAGGTCTGTCTGGTTCATCTTCCTCAGGATCAACAGTGTGATCTTCAGAAGCCCCTCTCTGACTCTGTTATGACCCTCGTCATCATAACGGTCTCTTTCAGAGCATTCTGGGTAATCTGGACTCAGTAGTCGCTTAAAACCTTTCAACTCAGAAATGATTTTGTGCTCAAGCTCCTGAAATCATAGTGAATATTCAAACAATAAACCTCCATTCAGTCACAGAGAAGGTGAACCAAAGGATCAACACACAAGAGTCAAGAGTGATTTATTTGGGTAACACTTTATTTTGATAGTCCACTTTAGACATTCTACTAACAGTAAGTAACTAGCAGTCATTAGAGTAGTAGTAGATTGTCTGTTTAATATCTTCAAACACTATTTTGATGGCTCCACAACATACAACATACTGACTTTGAGAAACTTTGCAAGTGTCAACTTATTCTACTAAACCTAAACCTACCCTACTGAGAGTTAGTAGACATGTAGTTGACACATAGTTACAAAGTTACTTATAGTTAGTAGCATGTCTGAAATGGACTATCAAAATAAATTGTGACCTTTTTTTGAAGATTAGTCAAAGGCATGAATAAACATAACTGAATTATATCACACCTGCTAATAACTTCCACTGTTTGCTCAAACATCAGCGTCTACAGATACTGAGGTTAAAAGAGGGAGTTTGACTGGATTGGCTGTTTGCTAGATTGATGTTCATCCTTGTGCAGCAGTCAGGTTACATATGGATTCAGCTTCTCTACTTTAGTGATCATTGATCTGCTTTATAGTGACCAACAAATTATCTTATGTTGGTAAGAATTGAAATGGTAAACGTAATTTTATCAAGTACAACATGTTCCTGGATCAACATTCCACGCAACCAAACAGATTTGAGGGATATCTTTTCAGGAAATATCTGTTTTAGGCTTATGATCGCGGTTAGGTGCTTATACACCCTTGTTAATCAGTTATCGTTTTGATTTTAGGAATAAATTATGGGTAGGGTTAGGTTTAGGGGTAGGAAGTTTATATTTCTGGACAGTAATGTTGATCCAGGATAAGCAAAAAATGTTGATCCAGGAAACTGTCTTACTTCGCAAAATCACGGTGACTGTGTTGGGACACACACACGCACACGCACACACACACACACACACACACACACACACACACACACACACACACACAAACACACACAAACAAAACACACACAGACACACACACACACACACACACACACACACAAACAAACAAACAAACAAACAAAACACACACAGACAGACACACACACACAAAACCAACCTTGAAAATGGAGTCTAATTTCTTCTTTGCTGAATGTGATTCTGGTCCTTCATGTTTTTGACTGTAGTTAAACAAATATTGAATATCTTTGTAAATATGTATTAATGAATTCAGTACACATCAGTAAATGAATGAATATCTTCTTATACTGTAAACTAAACAACACCTCAGATCAGCAGATGAGTCTCCCGAGCTGAATTGAGTCATTGATCGGTCACTCTTCATGGACACACAGCTGGGTTCAGGAGATTCATTCTCACACAGACTGAAACACAACAGCAATACAAACTGTTTCTGAAAATCTCACACTGCTCCGACAGAAACACCTTTACTGTCTCAACCTCCCTTTAATGTTCATCTCTTTCACTTGAGTGAAATATTAAAGTATTCTCTTCATATAAATAAAAGGAATCTGCACTCATGTGCCCTTTTCATTCATGTATTGTAGAATAAAATAGACAGATACACACATATAGATACAGACAGACACAGAAACATCCAGCAGCAACAGAGACACTGCTGACAATAACACACCTCACCTACAGTATATATGACACTCATAATATCTCACCTGGACTCAACAGAAGAGTCTTCCTCTCTGCAGAGATCTGAAGGATGTTTCCTCACAGACACATCGATGTGTTCAGCTAAATCTGATTCACCCCCCTGAATCTGACTATAAATTAAAATGCTATTGTAGTATGCATTTATTGTTTCTGAACATTAAAAAAAGTGAAACATTTCAGTTTTTCTCACCTCTTGACTGTCTTTATCTGTGTGTGATGTTCTTCAGAGAGATTCATTCTGGAGGCCATGGTTTCATCTAAAAGCAGATACAGATGTTGATCCTCAGTGTGAGTTATGAATCATCTCAGCAATAATTTTCTCAAATCCAGCTCTGTCTCAACAGTCAGTCCTCAGTAATGACCTGCACACATGAAAAACTATTTAATCCTGACATTATTTACACAGAATCAAATTATTCACCAACTGCATAAACTCAGACAAGCACTGTGTTAAAATAAAAGTAAAGCTGGAATCTGATGATTTACAGACTCTGTGTTTTATCTTCTAATGTCATTTAAACTACTTTCAAAATATCTGATACGCTGTTGTGCTTCACTTTAAACCAGTCAGGATTGATTTTGACTATCAAAGATGATTGTAAAATCGTGATACTCACCGTGTTTTTCTCTCTTCATGTAGTTTATTTCCTCGTCTGACAAAACAGATCCTGCTGTAATAGTTTCACTTTCTCTGTCAAGCTCCTCATCACTTGCTCCTCCTTCAGGATACGAGTGGAATATATTAGCAGTGTCCATGCAGTTATTTTCCTTAGTAATGTGAGAAGCAAAGAAAGCAATAATAATCTGGCTATAAGTTAAAAACATAACTATTTCAAAGAGTTATATAAATCAAACCTATCAAAAAACAGGATGTAAGTGTAGTAAAATCAGCAAATTAATATGTGAGCACATGTATCCCATTATGCCGAGTTCACACTGCACGATTTTAGCCCGATTTTTCACTTGCCGACAGGTTTTGATAAATCGCCGACAAATGCCCTAATGCCGAGTTCACACTGCACGATTTTAGCCCGATTTTTCACTCGCCGACAGGTTTTGATAAATCGCCGACAAATGCCCCACATCGGAGGCAAATCGGAGCTCGTTCACGCGAGTGACAATCGCGCAGTGTGAATTACCAAAGACGCGATCAGAGAGAATCGCCGACATGTCGCCGACGCCTGTGAAATATTTGGCATGCTAAATATCTGGAGCTGTCGGCGATTCACAATTTCGCTGTGTGCAATGATTTCTGACTGAAAACTACATCACGATGACCTTCAGCCAATGAGAGACAAAGATACAGGGCAGAGGGAAGTTCGGTGAGGAGTTAGATCAGTATTTTAATATGTACAATTATATCATACAGAAACAAGCACAAACGCTTGACCAGCCGCAACAGCATAACAGTTACTGCAAAATTATTATTTACCACTCTTTGCAGAACACAATCCCTGTTCCCTGCATCTCCCTCCTGCAATCTGTTTTTATTTTTGTAGCTGGAAATCAGTGCACAGACCATTTGCGGGCTATATTGTTTTAATAGCTACTTCCAGTCTAGCTCGAGAACAACGGGCTGACGCACGCAGGTTCTCGCGTATCACTCCTCGCGTGTGTTTTGTTGTGAAACGTAGTTTGCGGATCAGACAGAGTTGTCGGCGATTCTTCCTATTGTGAAATCGTGCAATGTGAAAGCCCCTGTCGCCGATCCATCGTGCAATGTGAACACAGCAGCGACTGAATGCTTCCCCAGATAGTCATGCAGTGTGAAAACAACAGCGATCCGACGAGTTTGAAAATCGTGCAGTGTGAACTCGGCATTAATCGGAGGCAAATCGGAGCTCGTTCACGTGAGTGACAATCGCGCAGTGTGAATTACCAAAGACGCGATCAGAGAGAATCGCCGACGCCCGCGAAATATTTGGCATGCTAAATATCTGGAGCTGTCGGCGATTCACAATCACGCTGTGTGCAATGATTTCTGACTGAAAACTACATCACGATGACCTTCAGCCAATGAGAGACAAAGATACAGGGCAGAGGAAGTTCGGTGAGGAGTTAGATCAGTATTTTAATATGTACAATTATATCATACAGAAACAAGCACAAACGCTTGACCAGCCGCAACAGCATAACAGTTACTGCAAAATTATTATTTACCACTCTTTGCAGAACACAATCCCTGTTCCCTGCATCTCCCTCCTGCAATCTGTTTTATTTTTGTAGCTGGAAATCAGTGCACAGACCATTTGCGGGCTATATTGTTTTAATAGCTACTTCCAGTCTAGCTCGAGAACAACGGGCTGACGACGCAGGTTCTCGCGTATCACTCTCGCGTGTGTTTTGTTGTGAAACGTGGTTTGCGGATCAGACAGAGTTGTCGGCGATTCTTCCTATTGTGAAATCGTGCAATGTGAAAGCCCCTGTCGCCGATCCATCGTGCAATGTGAACACAGCAGCGACTGAATGCTTCCCCAGATAGTCATGCAGTGTGAAAACAACAGCGATCCGACGAGTTTGAAAATCGTGCAGTGTGAACTCGGCATTAATCGGAGGCAAATCGGAGCTCGTTCACGTGGTGACAATCGCGCAGTGTGAATTACCAAAGACGCGATCAGAGAATCGCCGACGCCCGCGAAATATTTGGCATGCTAAATATCTGGAGCTGTCGGCGATTCACAATCACGCTGTGTGCAATGATTTCTGACTGAAAACTACATCACGATGACCTTCAGCCAATGAGAGACAAAGATACAGGGCAGAGGGAAGTTCAGTGAGGAGTTATGGACCATATCAGTATTTTAATATGTACAATTATATCATACAGAAACAAGCACAAACGCTTGACCAGCCGCAACATCAGCATAACAGTTACTGCAAAATTATTTACCACTCTTTGCAGAACACAATCCCTGTTCCCTGCATTTCCCTCCTGCATAATCTGTTTTTCAGTGCACAGACAATTTGCTACATTTTTTTAATACTTCCAGTCTCGCTCGAGAACAACGGTCTGACGCACACAGGTTCTCGCGTTATTTCCTTATCACTTCTCGCGTGGGTTTTCTTGAGAAACGCAGTTTGCGGATCAGACAGAGTTGTCGGCGATTCTTCCTATTGTGAAATCGTGCAATGTGAAAGCCCCTGTCGCCGATCCATCGTGCAATGTGAACACAGCAGCGACTGAATGCTACCCCAGATAGTCACGCAGTGTGAAAACAACAGCGATCCGACGAGTTTGAAAATCGTGCAGTGTGAACTCGGCATTAGTCGTACCTAGACCAGAAACCTCTTCTTTATTGTAAGGAGTTAAAGAGTAACTGATAAACTGAATTGTGGACTAAACTATATCATCTTATCTTCCTCTGTTGCTGTCAGATATTGTAAGAAAAATGAGTTTCATGACTCGTAACTTTTGCAAAATTCACATTTTCCTGAGTCTCGTTTCTCTATTCTGTGCAGTGTGATTAGAGATGTATGTCAGAATGTAAGTGTTTTTATTTTTATTTTTTTCCTGTTGCTCTACTAGTTTTGTAACCCAGCCAGCAGACTCATGAGGGCCCCACATGCTCAGCCCAGATGAAACAATGAAATGAACACTGCTCAGCATGCATACTACAGAGTAGTGATGGTGAAATGAAGCTTCATGAAGCTTTAAGCTTTTCAAGTGGTTCACAAAAGGGTTCATTTCTGGAGGCTTCATTTGCTCACAATACCACCTGGTGGCCAAAGAGTGTAAAGCAAGCAGATATATTACAGACAGAGGAGTAAAGTCCAGGGGTCAGAAAGTAAAAGTCCTGCCATGTGTTTATTCCAGCCATGAACTCAGCAGCTGATTTCACCAGAGGAGGAACCAAGTCATTCCTTTCAAGTCACAAGCGAGTCTCGAGTCAAATCCCAAGTCCTCAAAGAGTTAAATGAGATAATTAAGAGACTAATTAAATGATGACTGTGCATTAGTGATGAACACCTGCTGTTATTGAGAATCACAGAGGATCAGCTGTTGATGTTTTATTGGTTAAAATGATGCCACCATCATGGAGATCAGCGTATTATTTATCTTTGCGATATACTAGATCCACAGGGGAATGTTTATTTTTATTGTGATTTCATGTTTAAATACAATTTTCCTGTTGTTTATAAGGAGTTTCTTACAATTGTTAAAGCTATAAAGCTATAACTAATGGTCTTGTTCATTTAATGAAATGTCGTCTATCGTTTGAAGTGATTGTAAAAAGGGAGCTGACTTTTTTGGTTGAAGACAAGTGTATTTAAGACCCAAAATGTAGTAATAAAAATTATAAGAAATGTGTTTCAGTCAAGGAAAATAATTACTCCAAGGGGAATTTTTAATAGATAAGATTAATTAAAAAAAAAAAAAAGAAAAAAAAAAAAAGCATGGCTCTTACTTTATAAATTCTGTGTCCCCAATAAAGTTAAAGAAATAAATTTAAAGAATTTGCATAGTATATACCCCACAAATGAGATTACATCCAAATTTGGTAATCCTCATCTGAATAATTTCTGTAATGTCAGTATTGAGTCTATTGATCATCTTTTTTTCAAAGTGTCAAAATTATTTTCTTCAAAATCCAATGTAGACATTGATTTAACTATGTGTGATATATTTTGCTATTTTTCTCATTGTAAACATAACACAGAATATATAGGAAATATATTTATTTTGTTGGGAAAATGTTATATTCATAAATGTAAATTTTCTTCAACATCCCCAAAATTACATAATTTTCTTTGTGACTTTAACTACCAAATTATAACACTAAAAAATATTAACACCAAAAAAAGTGTCAAATTTGCGAAACTATAATGATCTGCTGCATGTTACGTATTTTTTAATTTTTTTATTTACTATCTCTGTACTTCTTTGTTTTATATATATATATATATATATATATATATTTTTTTTTGTCTATATTTTATCTTTTATTTAACATAATAACCAAGATATGTAGTCGTAAATAAATAGTAAATCAAAGCATAATGAATTGAATAATGAAAAAAAATGCATGAAGACAAAAGTATAAAAAAGAATCGCAGCAAGTTTGCATGCGTGTTTACTCATTTATTTCAAAGGTGGAAAATAACTACAAACAAGATTAAAATGAATGAGAAATGTATTTTCAAAATGTAATTTTGTAAAGATGATCAAGAAACACCATACAGAAATAAATAAAATATGGTGCAGTATGCATGATGGCAGTCAAAGAAATCTACATTTGTCTTCTTTACTATAACAAATTATATCCATATTGTATGCATAAAATATCAACCCATTACTATTAAAACAACACAATGTATACATAATATATAATATAATAACATAATTATTTAACATGAATACCTTTTCCTTCTGACAAAATTTTCAATGTCTACACAAAAAACTAAACTTGCTGTCTACACAATTACAAAAAAAGACAGGCAATCGTTTATTTTTATTTTTTTGTTCAACAAAAATCACAGGTGTAATCAATATCTAAATGTCATCTCTCTAACACACTCATTCACTCTCTCCAGGAGATCATGGTCTACTTCAAGTGCTCCTGCTCGCAACCAGAGATGCTTTAATCCTGTGATGCCTGCCGTTCACTACAACAGTGCTGCAGCATGGACGCGAGAGTAGAGCTCTGGACGTCACGTGACCCGTTCTGTGTACAACACCATGCTGGCAGGCGACAACAGCCGGGAGCGAATATGACATGAATGGCGCCAGCATAAGCTTCAAGGCAACAGAGTTCACTGTGCACTTTAATTCAAAAGACATAGACCTGTACATAGCAAAACTTAATAGATTAAACATAACAGATCCATATAATGCCCCCGGGGTGCTTTTAACATGTATTAATATATGAACGGATGGATTTCCTGACCTGCACTATCCTGATTTCTACAACTACCTCATCAACTTTCCCTCCTAACGTTACTCCGGAGACTCTTTAAAAGCCTACAAAAGCCTCTGATGAATATTCAGGAGTCTGCGGCTAAAACCATAGACTAAAAATGTCGACAAACATTTTTTTTTTCTTCAAACCGCAGGCACTGCGATGCAATCTCTATGTTGGTCAGAACAAACATACCGCTAATAAGAAGAAATATGAAGTCTGTATGGGCTGAATAAAGCAAACCAGTATATTACCAGAGAAGTGTTGATGGATGATGACTGTAATGGAGGTAAAGACGATTACAGTCAGACATACATGAATCATAACTTACATTATTAGACGCGCGCGAGTCTGTTATTATTAGTGTGCAAATAAACAAACCATGTATGTGTGCTCTCTGATAGCTTTATGAGCACATTTCAGTATGATCGCATGTCTGGCAGGTGTTTATAATGGACACTCGCTGAAGAAGGTGTTTTTATAGGAGTTTGTTATGTACAGTGGTGTATCAATATTCACTCTGACAGAGGAACTGTTCACTGCTCATGTTGAGCTGCCTTCAGATCACCACACTCAACACATTCATCATGTTTTTATTTACTTTTTTAATTTGTGTTTTGCTCTGTTTAATAATTCTGAATACAGATCCGTGTATATTTATATAACTTTAAGTGACTGGGATAGTGGTCTGTTGGCGTCTCCGTGTGGTCCTGCTTGGTACTGCAGCTTGTAGTTATTTATATATGTATAGAAAATAGTCTAAACAAGTGTAACATTTATTTTTCTCACAGATTTTGCTGTATAAATCAATTCTGAATTATTATTAAAATTAAAAACAAAATGTTTTCGTTTTTCTTGAAAAAAGCTTGCAGAAAATATAGTTTTGTGAGAATCATCCTCAATCTTGAATTTGGTGAAATTTAAATTTTAAATTATTTAAAATGTTTCATGTCTTAATCCTTTTCTTTTTGTTATACTGGGTGAGCTTCTTCCACTATAACAAATTCCTCGTATGTGTAAACATACCTGGCCAGTAAAGCTCATTCTGATTCTGATTCTGATAAATCGTATCGGGATGTATGCTCAAATTTTTGGATGTGCCACACCACCTAGAAAATTTGCCACCAGCTGCCACTGGTTCAGGACTTTCTGATTTGCTTAACGAATACTGCATGAGGGGGCGAGAAACTGGCCAAGGGGGGTCACGTACGGGACGCATAAATTCAGCCCAATATACGGGACGTCTCGGGCTAATAGCTAATACGGGGCAGTTGGCAACCCTAGCTTTCCTCTGCATGTTCTGGCATCCTAGCGCACAGCAGCTGTCCACCATATTAAAATGGTGTAAGGTGTGTAAGGTCTAAATAGTCTGGTCTTAAATTATTGTTCTACAACTGTCGATAGCAATGCTATGGCCGCTCTAGCGCTCTCCTGGTCGCCTACCAAAATGTCTGAGTTTAGATTGTGACTCAACCGCCGGAGCTCTATAGGCTTGTTCGCCGCAAAGATCGCCTGCCGCCTGACAAAAGCAATGCATTCTGGTTTGAACATTTGTCCGACTTTGAGCGGCGCTGCAGCTGCCTTACGATCACATGTGCCATCAAAGTACCGCGAGAGCAAAACCAGCTACCTGACAAAACCAGCTACGAGAGCCTTGATGACGACGCACTTTATTCTGATTGGTTAGATTATGTGATGACAAGCACGAGGTGTGTTTATTCTAACAATTCAATTCCAATAATGCTCACAAATCTGTGTTTTTATAACAGTAAAGCTTTTTTAGTGTAGTCGCACTATTATATTGAGTCATTTTTATCAAAAACACTGATAAAAGCATATACCCCCCACTTTATTGGTATTTAGTAGACTATATGTTTATGCTGTACTTTATTCTTGAACAGATAGCGCTGTATTAAAACCCATAAGAACCCGGACCAATTTCTACTTATAGAAAACTTATGGGGCATATAAAACAGACCGAATGGACCACTTATAACATGTTTCTGCAGTTGTTTTTAAAATACAACCCCTCATTGTGAAAGATCTGTAATGTTACACATATGACACATTGGGCGTTTATTCCTCAATTGAATCCTCAATTTTTTTTTTTGATAAATAACAGTTATTTTTTATGTTTATTTGCTTTTCCACAACAGATATCAAAATTATTACTTTTATGGGAAGATAAAATAAAAACAAAATGAGCAGCAGAAAATATATAACACTAAAATAATTGAATCAGTTAAATTAATTGAGCAGCTCATTACCATTTTTACCATTTTTCTTAATGTGACAAATACGTCACATCACAATTCCTCCTATTTTTATAAGATTACGAGCCCGATGTGACATATATGTCATCACAATATCTTTGTAACATGTTTTATATCAATTTGTTCAAGAAATGTATTAAAATCAGGTTAAGAGTAATCTAGGATATGTTATTAAAACATTATAATTGTCGCATGAGTTGAAACGTACCTTTAGTACCAAAAACAAGCATTTTAAAAATTACTGACACTGTAACGTGTGCTAACCAGACAGGACACCATTTTGGAAATGTCGCCATGGCAACAAAAAATGCACACATTGTCACATGACTGGCCGCGGGTCAAACCACTGTCCAGGTAACTCACAAGCTCATTACTAATAATCACGTTTTATTTAAATGTTGTAATTGATGCCTTTCTTTGCCATTAAACTCACATGGTTTAACTGTTAGAACAACAATTAAAACCCGACCAATGGTTTACTCATAAAGTACTTACTACTAAGTACGTAATACTTACTTATTACTTTACTACTATAAACAACTAAATAAATAAATAAATAAATCATCCTAGTAATGATTACTAGTAAAAGCTAAGTGTAGTTTAAGTTATATCAGCTGAAGAGTAACTTCTGCATTATTGTGTGAGCTCTAGACGATGACATCTTCTCTCGATCATTGTGGGTCACCCACAACTTCACTGTAATGTGTCAGTAATAACAATATAACTTTGCCTAAAGTTACTGCACATAAAGTTTCCTTTAAATGTGGGACGAGGAACCCCAGACGCATGTTACATGCCTTTTAACTGTCATACAGGAAATTGGAAAATCTACACGCTCTGCAGGAGACCCGCCACAGACCGGAGGGCGACGCCAAGCTGAATTATTTTACATTTGTAGGAATTTACTATGTAAATGTTGGACCGAATCAAACTAGAACACTGCAATTGATTGTTGAGAGTTTAAAATATTCCAATATCAAAAAAGACATTAAAAAAGTACATAAACCTTTCAGTGGCACTATAGTAGAAGACATTACCAAGTTCTTAACAGAAATATGTCTAAAATGTCTTATTGCAAAAGAGGCTGTTGGTCAGCCATTGTGTTGGCTTTGCCATGAGCCTGCTGTTATTAGGTTAGTTTTCATGTTTAGCGCCCTGCTTTATAGGCTGAGGTGCATGTGTTTTGGGGGACACCCAGATGAAAACCACATTTATGAGAAAAGTAAATCTAGGACCTTCTTGCTGTAAGGTGACAGCACTAAACACTGAGCCACTATTCAGTCCACAATAAAATCAAACCTAGTGTCTAACTAAATTTGTAATAGCTTATATCGAGTGTGTTATACTTTATATGAGTTATTCGCCTGAAATAATATATTATCCTCCAACCTCATGCGTCATTAAAGGGCGAGATGGATATTGCATCCATGAGCAAGGTATGTTCTCATGAAAGCCTCATTTTGCTGTTCATGTGTCTGCAGCCAGTTACAGATCATCTAAATTAGTGGTTTTCTTTCTTTTTGCCAGCTTGCATTTTGCCAACAGTGAAGGTGCCAGACTTCTCCTGTGAAGGCACAAACTCCACCATATTACCGGGCAAACCAGTGGTTTTAATTACCATCAATAGTAAGAACAATTCACTATTTAGATTGCTATTGTACACTGTAAAAAATGTACCGTAGAATTTACAGGATGTTACTGGCAAAAACAAATCTTGTAAAAATGATGTTAATTGCTGTAAAATGGATTACAGTATACTGTAATACTGCAAAGCAAATTGCAGTTAATTGCTGTATGTGAAATACAGTAACATTGAATTAAACTTGTTTATTTTACAGCAATATTTTGTAATCTCACTAAAGTACAGTATTTACCTGGCAACAAAATTTGCCAATAAAATCCTGCAAATACCCCTAAATCCAAGATGATGCTGTAATAATTTAACAATGAAAATGCTGCAAAGAATAATTTTAACAGTTCTCATGATAATGCATTTAAATCAGTATTTTGCAGTTTACTATCTTAATACATTTACAAATGAATAAAAACCAAGTCAAAGATGTTGCAAATAAATATTTATTAAAACTGGCAGAAAGACATTGACATTTTTATTTTTACCAGTAAAAGCCTTGCAATGTCTTTCAACAGTTAAAATCTTATCATAAAAATAACATAGCATCACAATACCTGTTATATCACAAATAATAAGCCATATTCTCAGTAAAACATTAACTTTCTATAAAAAAATGAAGGTCAATCAACAGAATGTGTATAATTTTGGTTAAAGAGGATTAAAATAAAATGCTGGAATCAACATTATACCACAAATTCTGTTGTTTGAGCTTATGTTATATTAAATTTAGAATATTCCTGCAACAGAAAATTTAATAAATACATACTGAAAGTCCATCAACTTTCTGAGATGAGTGCACACATGAGGGTTGTCCCTCTTCTCTGAGACCTTTCCACTTGTTTTGCCTCTATGTATCCGTCTGGTATCCAGTGAGTGTTGTGATTCCAGCAAAACATCTGCACATAAAAACAAGCAGAAGCTTTAGAATAAAGTTCAGTATTGAATGAAACTAAATAAGTGGCATTTTTACATTTATTTTATTGAGCTAAAGTACTGGTAAATGCTGATTGTATTTTATGAGTAATTTCATTTGTGAAAAAGGTTACTTAAGTAAAACACGTTACCTTTGAAATAATTCAAGTGTGCAAAAGATGCCTGCTCCTGGGACGCCAGACTGAAGTTGTAATAAGATTGCAAATCCAGACACAAAGTTGAGGTGTGAATTCACAACCATGTGACCCTCGAATAGGCCTAGTCAAAAGCCACTGGGTGCACCTGAAATGAATAAATATAAGCAATAATGTATTTTAGATTACATTTTATATTGAAATACTGTATTGTAGGTTACAAGTTTATCAAATGATTTACAACAGAATTAATAAGAATTAATAAATTACCCAATATAATCAGCTTCAGAGAGTCTTGAAGCATCAAACATTTCTCCACATCAGCTGCTATTCTTTGCACCTACAAGAAATAATGAAAATTATCTTGTGATTTTTTTTAAATGCATTTACATAAATTAGACCAAAATGAACACCCAAAAAGGCATATATTAATAAATTCAATTATAATAATATATAATTTATAATGCAAAATTACAACTATTTAATTTGATTGGTGGTACAGTTCTACTGTGTTATGACATTAATGTTTTGCATTAATTTTTGAAATTACAAATAAGAAATGTTGTAAAAATGCAATGATACTTTTTAAACGTGACACTAAATTAGGTGGCAGCAAATAATTTAATGAGTGAGTCAATTGAGTCACTCATTGAACCGATTCGTTCAGAATGCTGAATCATTCAGTAAAAACACTGCTGAGTTTTGCTTTGATCTTTGTATGGAAACATTTTCGATGGTGAAATAGTTCAATGAACAATTAGTTAACATTAAGTTACTTTTTAGACACAATATTGACTGTTGTTCTATGTAACATTTGCAATCGTGATAATCAGCAACAGATCACTTGTTATGCTATTTAACAATAGCAGATGTTATAAATAAACTCAACAGTTTGAACATTTACCTCATGTTTCTTCCATGAGTTTATGTGTAAGGTTATTTGTTTTTATGTTGAATGTAATAAAATCAGAATCAGTCTTGCTTTTCAATTCTTCCATAGCCTGATTAAAACTTGATTGAAAAAAAAAATAACTAACTTGTCCAATCGGGCATGTAACGTTAAAGATGCCTTTCACTAAAAACACTGAACATATAGATGTCCACAGTGGGCTAAAATATAAATGTTCACAGTGGTCTTAAAGTCCCAAGTCCTGAAGTTATTTTTCAAATTTGAGTATGATATCACAAAACAGGTTCCTGTAAGCTATCATGGCACGTTCCCAAAATTGCAATGATGCTCTAAAACGCCAATTGGTATTCTATTTAGAATTTATTATATGAACATGAATGTACTTACTTTGTACATTATGTACATAATTTATTTTCCTTTGAGGGTCACATCACCTGACAGCTGCCCCCCCACACACACTTTTAAAATGCCTGCTACGCCCTTGATTGAAAACATAAATGAAATTTCACATATTTTGCTGCTCATCAGTAATTTCAACAGATAGTAGAACGTTACTATGACAATCGTTCACGCTGGGCATTACGTTAAAAGTTGGGTAAATGCTTAGTTACAGATCATCTAAATTAGTGGTTTTCTTTCTTTTTGCCAGCTTGCATTTTGCCAGACTGCTCCTGTGAAGGTACAAACTTCACCATATTACCAGGCAAACCAGTGATTTTAATTACCATCAATTCACTATTTAGATTGCTATTGTAGATGTGATGTTTTTCATACTAGTGTGCTGTGGCATTGTGCTTACAATTGCAGTCGTGTCAAAATCTATGGTATAGCACATGGTATTGTCATTAGCCGACACAGCTGTTTGTAATTTGATGATTTAGACAAATGTAAGCAATGTGTGACACGACTCAAGAAGTCTGGTTTGAGTGTCGGGATTATATGAACTTGTGCAGTGTCTCTCAACCATTCACAATGTGCAGAATTACCTAACTGTTTTAAAATAAATTTTTAAATGCACTTTTTTGTTCAAAGGGCGTTTTGAGTTGCATCAGCCACTACATGTACGTCAAACGTGCCAGCATCAGTGGACCCCTGACTTGAAGGACCTCCTTAGGAGTGGATATTGGCCAGCCACTGTCACCAGCTCCACACTTTATACACTGGACCTCCTCAACTCCTTTCAGGACCTCAAGGTCATCTCTCCAGGATTCTCCAGACAAGCCTTCGCAAAGCTGCTGGAGCATCGCACTAAGATCGGAGGAAGAGTAAGTGTAATTGTTATTACCATATTATAACATTTCTTTCCATTATCAGACATTGTTACATATACTATTTCATTCTATATATCTTCCAGTCTGAAAGCTATATCGCTTTCGCCGAGACTCAAGGTGTTCTTTTGTTTCAGTCTTTTTATTGGTTTATTTATTTACTTATATATATATATATATATATATATATATATATATATATAATGGATGTATTTCCTATTTTTCTTTCTTTCTCAGCTCTGATGATCCTGCCTGTTTTGAGGGGCTCTTAGTGGCTGAAGACGTTGCTGTGTCTAGATTTGTGGAAACCATACAGAAAGCAGTGAGAAATGCAAGTTTCAATCATAACTTGACCGGAAAGTTGTCACAAAAAGAACCATATATGTCCGACCTTGATTTCCTCCCCACTTCAACTACTTCTACCAACCAACTACTCCAAAATCAAACTGAGAGACTAAATGGCATATATTGTATGACAGCATCGGTATTATTTGATTTGTTGTGTTTGTTATGTGTGTCATAGACGCAGGGAAAAGGCACATGTGGGGACTCCCAGTGGACAGCAGCGACGGAGACGTCAAGGAGGGCTTCCAAAATTGATGAAGAGGGGACGGAAGTTGCAGTGCGTCGCCACGGATTCCTTCTGAAAGCTCTTAATATGTACAGGGGGGAGATATTTGCCCACCCTCTGTATCTTCAGAAGGAGCGCATGCCAGCCAAGGCACAATTATTTGCAATGGATGTGGCTTGCAAATATTGGCCATACGTGGAGAAAGCTGCTAGTGTCCTTCCTGCTCTTCAGGATCTGACCACCACAAAACCTTTCCTCAGTGTGATGCATGCTCGAGCCCATGCTACTAAGTGTGAAGTATTATTTATATATATATATATATATATATAATTATTATTATTATTATTATTTTGTTAGATTAGGCATCATAACCTTTTTATTTGCTTTAAACAGCACGGGTAGACATCCCAGCCAGCACATGACCGACCTTCAACGTTGAAATATGGTTGAAATAAGGTCAGTTCGTATTTCAACATTGAAACAATGCTTAATGGTTGAAAAAGGGTAATAAAAACACTTATAAATCAACTTTGATTTTTAAAAAAAAAATTTTTTACAAGACCTGTATGTGAATCACTTAATGTATGTACAGAATAAATAATTTCTGCCTTTTAAGTTATTATTAAGATCGTTATTATTATTTTATTATCATTTTACATTTTTATCATGAAACCTTTTGGTATAACTATTATCAACAATAAAACTAAACACATTGCGCTTCCTTACCACACTGAAACAATTCCGATTGGTTATTTAACTTATTTGCTTTGATCATGATTGGTTAATCTGGCTGTCATTCATGAAACTGGCCAATGAAACTGTGCGCGCCATTTTATGTTTGAAAATATGACCGTTATCCTGATCCTCTTTCTGAGTGAGGTTGCTGTGAGTGAGAGCGCTGCTGCGCAATAAAACTGCCAGGTCGGTCCCGAATTATAATTATTGTATAAAAAACGTTTACCATTAAAGCTATTATATTATAGATACTGGTACTATTTATGTAAACGCTGCTTAACTTTCATGTGTTTGATGGGCGCGCGCGTTGAACATTCGAGGCGCTTTTAAACTGGAGTGGAAGGAGTTTCCATGGAAACGAGGCGGCAACTCAGCTGACAAGTAGCAAAAAAACTCTGTCTCTCACTGTTGTTTTTACTGCTTTCAGGTAAGTTTAGTCTCTAAAATTACACAAATAATACATACAACTGTTCCTGTTCCTTCTGTTGAATATTTACTTTACAGAAATGGTTCATTGTCATCGGAAAAAGTCCGTTAGCATCACAACCGTGAGCTAACCAGAGGCTAACTATAAGAGGTAAGCTAGCTATAGATTTGAGCTCTTATTTATGAAAGTTTGGGATTTTAATCACAGATTATGTGTAGATGAGTGATTTTTATAGCTTTGTAAATGTTTTGCTGGCAATTTGTTAATGGATGAATTTAAGCTAATTAATTTAACCTAAAAGTATGCACTGTACTGTTAATCAACTTAAAGTTACATGAACTAAAATGGGCTGAAGCTAACGTTATTTCAAACACATTTTTATCTTTCATTGTAGACAAATATTGATGAAAATTGTACTGTGATTGTAGGAGTGTCAGAAAAATCCCTTGAATGCTGCTGATAGATATAAGTTATTGGAAACATAGGCGATCTGAGAAAGCATATTAAATAACTTCATATGCATTTTTCCCAATATATTTCACCTATATCATCATGCATATTTAAAACCTAAAAACGTAAATCTTCGTTTCTTAAGATTTTTTTTTATGTTCTGTACATTATTCTCTCTCATTTCTGCATTTCACCCCTGCCGTAGTTTATTTCTAATAAACCTGACATTGTATACTATTGTTGGCTCTGTGACAGATTGTTTATGTTCCTGTAGTCTTCCATGCTGATGGCCGTGCAGCAGAGTTGGAGAGGACCTCTTGTCGAAGAACATCTCCAAGACACTATGAGCATCTGACTAGTAAGTAAAACCTCAAACGTTCAAAAGTTTATCAGATATTAAAAAATATATCAAATAAATATAAAATATTTTTGGAGTCCTGTATGTCTTACAAGGCTATCTCGTTTAACTGCATGAGGACACTACAACCAGAGAGGTACAACATAATTCAAAATGAGACACAGATGATAATAAAAAAAAGTGCTTGGAAATTAAAATTCATAATGGTAAGACAGAACCAAGTACCGTGACTGTGCCTCACTTCAAAGTGAAACAGTCTGTAATGGCCATCTGCCATGCCAGATCGATGGTGAAGGTGGGAATTATAAGTTTGATTTTCTAGACTTTAAATGTACTAACGTGTTTGTTCAAGTAGACTTTGTTGCTTGTGGAAACCTCACACAAGCCTGAAATGTACTTAACTCTAGATCCGCCAGAGGTCGCTGTATACCTTAAAGCGCCAGCGGGTAAATTTTACCCACACACATGGCAACTGTTTTTATATGGTTCAAGAACATATTATTTCACTGTATTATGCCACTGTCTTCACAAAGAAGTGTCTAGAGTCATGAAATGATTATGTCTAGTCGTCAGCTATGTTTTTACCCTGTTGTTTTATGTTCAAGACTTTTTAATGCAGCCTACACTAATCCATAAAGGTCAGTAAGCTAAAAAAAAAAAAAAAGCGTGCACTGACTACGAAAATTAGAAGGTAGTAAATATTTGGGTGGTGTAATATTATAATACAATGTCATTAATCAATATATTAGGATAACCCACGTTATCTAAATAGCCAATAGACAATAATGAGCAATAATAATTGACCACACTGCATAGGAAGATGCTATGACAAATTCAAGTGCACAGCTTCACCTAGGCCCAATTATTAATTTGTTTAGTTATATCATTCATAATTTGAATAATAGAACACCGCCAATAACTTCGGGTAATCAAAAAAAATGTTTTATTCATTACATCATAGATGTAATAGATTTTTTTTTATTTTTTTCTTCAGGAAACAGCCAGACTAGAATAAATAGCAACACAGTAGCAGACAATAAACGATATGGCAAGACAAAAGTGAAATAATAAAACCAAAGTTTGACCAATTATGAGTAACGTTAGGCTAAAACATCTAAATATGAAGTCTGGATCACTGTCAGATGAGCCGTCAGATGCTGAGCCGAACCAGGACGCATAACTTAACCATCAGACTCTCCATCACTCATGGAATTTAGTGTTTCTAATACCGACCTTCCATAAATCGCATTCTTTTAGTCATTTTGACATTATTTTTTAAACTGATAACCGCTAAATCGGTGAGTGAAAGGCATTGCCTAGAAATGTACGATGTTAAAACACAAGCGTCAAGAAAATGACAGCGTGAAAATACATGCATTATATAGCAGGTAAATTTGATCCGTACGGCGCTTATAGGTCTAAAAGCTCTGGGTTTTTTTTTCTGGTTTATCTAAATAATTTTTAACAACATTGGATTGTAAATTACATAATTTTAGGAAAAGCCAATGACTGGAAGACTTGAATGTTTTGTTGAAAATCTGTTATGTACATTTGAAAAACAGCCACAGGTCAAATTTACCCCGTGGCGGTTCTAGTGTTAAAACTTAAAATCTTATTTGCACTCTTGAAAACTGTTCACCAAAGACTACATTTCAGTCCAGCCGAATTTTCTGCACACTTCACCACCAAGATCAAAATGAGCATTGTGAATGTAAAAGCTTCACATTACATTCATAAAAATTATTGTTAATGTTTGATTTGTGTTTCAGGCTTTTTGTGAAGACAGAACATCAAGAGATGTTGTGACAACCTGGACAGAATTCAGCTCCAGATCCAGCCTCCACACCAGACCTCTCACGCACAAGGACTGCTGTCTACTAGCATATTATGTGTTCTCTTTAGAGTTAGGTGCATGGAGATATTACCTGATTTTTAGATATAATGAAAACTATATCATATATATATATATATTATGAAGAGTTCAGATGCAAAAGCCTCTAAATGCCATCTGAAATTTTCTTCTAAAATGAGCATTTTTCTCAAGCTGCTATATTTATGTTCAGTTATTTCATTTTAATTGCATAGAAAAGGACCTATATATTGCCATTAGAGTAAAATAACTGAACCTAAACATAGCAGCCTGATCAAAATGCTCATTTTAGATGGCACTTAGAGGCTTTTGCATCTGGACTCTTCATATATATATACACTATATTGCCAAAAGTATTGGGTCACCCCCTTCTAATGAACAGGTTTGACTACTTTAGCAATTTCCATGAGTACAAATCTTTAATGTTTAAGCATATAATGATATTCTAGGGAATTGTGTGCTTCTAATTTTAAAGCAACAGTATGGACAGGACCCTTTTCTATTCTAACATGACAATGCCTCTGTGTATAAGGCAAGGTTCAAAAAGAAATGATTGATTGAGTCAGTGTGGGAGAACTTGACTGGTCTGCAGAAAGCCAAGTCCTAATCCAAGCTGAACACCTCTGGTGTGACTAAATGCAGACTTCGAGCCAAAAACTCTTTACCAAACACCAATTTGATTGGTTGAATAGAGAATGTGATTAGTTGAGAAATTGTACATAGTTAATGATGGATCTTAAATATTTAAATACAGTATGCCTACTAAGACTTGCATATTTGTGCATAATATTTTGACCCCGGATGCTTACAGAAGGATAATCTTTCATTTATGTGCCAGAAACATCATAAGCATTCATAATTTTGTTGGTTCATGCTGAACTGGTGTTGATAAATGTAATCTTATTAATATAAAGTCAGTTTATATTGTCGCTGTTTTTAAGTTACATTGTCTGGAGAGTTTTCCAGTTTTTTAGTGTCCAAATGTTGTTTGTATTCTATTTATTATGAAGAGGCCAATTATAATCTCGATAATGAAAACATTTACATGTGTGGAGATTTAATTTAGTTACATACAGTTTGAGTAAACGGGAATATATTCTATGAAACATGTTTACGTTTATTTAGTTGAAAATTTTAATGCTTTAAAATATATTTGCATTTATAGAAATCTAATATATTTACATGTACAGAAATATAATATGTTAACAAATATTAGAAATTAATATATGGACAGATATTGCAAATTAATATATTTACATAGTCTGATATCTAAATGTATTTACATATAAAGGAAATAAATATATGTAAATATTTCCGATAAAAAAATATTTATTGAATATATGTGAAAAATATTAAAAAGCGGCCAAAATCAAATATTTAAATATATTTTAATATATATTTCAAAATATATTTACATATATTGTTTAAAATATATTTTCTTCTATTTGAGTTTAAGATATTTAAATATATAAAAATATAGTTATTAAAAATATATTTCGATCTATGTGACTTCTGTATGGGATGGTTTATGTATTTTTGGTCAAACAGACTTGAGCAAGTTTCCAAACTATATTTATAATTATTTATTTATATATATTGTGTGAATCTTTGCAGTGTGTATGAAATTAGAATGAAAAGCTTTTCCTCTCTGCATTGATATATCATTAAACCCTTAATAAAGTGCTTTGTTGTTGACTGAGAATTTTCTCAAGAAATTCTGTGAAAGTGTTCCTATATACTGTATATTTAAATTCAAAGAAAATTATTTTTCCATTTGGCATAATTGTTCAAAAGTTTTTCTTTAGAAAATGAAGCATCTCATCACTGCAGATTTATGGACATCTAATTGTTAGAATGTTTTTTTTTTTTTCCATTTTCTTTTTTTTTTAATGCCGTCCGATTGATGTACAGCAAGTTTTATTAGTTACTGAAAACATGAAATATGCGCCGAAAATCATAGTTTACATCTCAGTGTTGACGTTTCAGCTAAATTGCAATATTAACAATTTCCAAAGTGAATGCTTGGTTGGACATTTAACGACGATCGACCGTTGAAAGGTACGCCGGTGAAACAGGGTCACAATATCAACGTTGATCCATTTTGCAAAACCGAAAGGTAATTCAACGTTGATTCAACGTCGACAGAAGACCATAACCCAAAAGGTAAGAGTGAAACAACGTCGCGATTTCAACGGTGAATCAACGTTGTTAGTTCCGCGGTGAAACGACATCACAATATCAACGTTGATCCGTTTTGCAAAACCGAAAGGTAATAAAACGTTGATTCAACCAAGGTACCTGACGTTGTTTCAACGGTGAATCAACGTTGAAATGCCGGCTGGGATGCTTACATTGCATGCAATGGGGTGGAACCACAAAAAAACGTCTCTCTCTACATCAGTCATTTCAACAAGATATGTGAAGGTAAGTCTCCTATTAATTGTTTTGTGTATCCTTTTGTTGTGTGCACTTGGCCTGTTTTTAATCATACTAAGTCCTGATTATTGTATAACACTGTTCATCAGACTTGTCAGAGACTCCAGGATGAAACGGCAAGGCTAGCTGAACTGAAAACAGAGTTACTTTGCACAGATGAAGTGGTGGCACAGTGGCTTTCTGATGTGAAGGAATGGGCTGCTGGCGGTAAGCATGACCAGATCAAAGAAACAGCAAATATCCTTTTCCACTACTATCTGAAATTATAAGTTTGATATTAAAGAGCAGCTAAAGGTAATAGGCTGATCATCTTTGGATTACAGCAAACTACATGTCACCATCAGATGTTTGGCCACATTTATTATGTTGGGTATTTCAGTTTCCCTGCAGGAAGTGCACATACCAAGTTCAGTGAAGTATTAAAAGAAATATCAATGAAATGTTAATGAAGGATTAAAAGGGGATTTATATACAAATACAAATTCAAACACAGAAACGGTTCTGTGTTGTTTTAACAGTGAATTTGCTTTCACCATTACTTAGTAGAACTACTGTGACAGACGAGAGAAAGTGAGTGGTTCTATCTCGATCCAGTGTTTGTCTGTCCATTGTGGTCTACCGTAGGAACATGGTGGCCTCTGTGGAAGGGGACCATATTTAGTTTCCAAAGTAATTAAAGCACAGCAATTCTTGTTTTCAGGAGTGTGCTTATCCCCTAAATGTTACACACTGGACCTTTGGATTATCTGTTTGTAAATCTAAATAAAAATTTTCACATACTTCAATTACTGCAGCTTTGCTTGAATTTATTTTGGGTGCAATATATCTTTCCTTATTGAACAGTGCTGTTACAAACCTCTACACCTGTACCTCCTGTCTTTCTAGACAGCAGCATGCTTTGCCACCGCCTTCGAAGGAAGCTGGCAGACGACAAAAAGCTCCTTCTTCAGGAGACAGAGAAATACAGTGGTCTTGTACTCGACTCTGCCACTAACACTGATGTAGCTGTGGTGGAGCATTCCCTGACTGGAATATATGGCCGTGGGAGGTTCATGGCAGTGGGACATCAGTTTCCAGATGCTTCACAAGAATTTATTTACAGTTCTGCTGTATAGAGTACACTGAACTAAGACATGCATGTAACATATTGAGTGTTGTAATGTAGTGTTCATTTAGTTAATGGGCACATTTTCAGTTTTCTTATGTATCAATTTGATTTTAAAAAAGTACGTTTGTAGTATCGTCAGCATCATCAATCTTTTTCTTGATGTAACTTCTTGAATGCTACACATGTTGTTACTTTAGCACAGCTGTGGTGAAGAAGAAAGATGTTAGCTGTTAGACATTGGCAGCAACACAAAACGCTTTTCTGCTGCTTTGGGCCTCACTGCATAAAGTCTCCTCAGTGAGCCGTCAGAGTTTATTCTGAAGATAGCAGGTAGTGTGACAATGATACACTTAAAAATGCCAACCATCCTGGTATGTAGATATGAATGGGTGAAATCTTTTTACTCCATTGAAGTTCTTTAGCCTCGTGAAGCAGTGTTAATATGTAGTTTGTCCTTAATGTTATCTCTTTTGTATTTTGAGATGTAGACAAGGGGAAGGAGGGACTTTGCTGTCTCTTAAGAAGACGACTGTCAAAGGTGTCCGAAAGGTTGCAAGTGGTCCTCCAACCGTACAAGACTTCTTTATGCCCCGAGGCCTCTGCTCTTCTACATGTTGAAGCAGAAGATCAAGGTGGACTCAGTAGTCCAGACACCAGTGAGGATGAAGAAGAAAACACAATTTAGGTAATTAATTTATTCATATGTATGTTTGTTTGTTCTCAAAAATAGATTGGGTGTGTTCCATCAAGGTGGACAAAGGAAAAGCCTGGCTTAGGAACATTGCAGAGAAAAGTTGCAGCAACTCAGCTTGTCAATTTGCCTGATGCTGATTTTAGATTATAAGGCATGGCACCTGTTTCAACAGCCAGGCAGCTTGTAGCAAAGTCAGCAGGTCAAGTTACTAAACTTTCGTCTGTTTGAAGTTTTGGACGGAGGAAAGACAGGATCAATTCATCAGTTTGTTTGAGGAACAACTGTGTCTGCATGACACAAGCCTTAAAATGTACTCAGCTCTTCAGGACTGCTTATGTACTCCATGCACAAGCACAGTACATGCTTATTCAAGCCTGGTTAAAGTCAACGTTGACTAGACACGGCTAAATGATGTAAGTGGAATGGCTTGAGCCTGCAGTGAAAGTCAATGTTAATTCAAGCCAGGCTTTTTCAAGAGAGCACAGCTTTCATTAGCTGCGTTGATGGAATATCTCCATTACTGTTACTCTTCATAATTTATTTGTGTATTTATTGATGCTTTACACGCCTTGTTCATTCTAAAACAGCTGACCTTCACCTTCTTATCCTACCTTTTGCATTTTTGTTTTTCTGTATTTCCCAGATGGAAGCTGCACAAAGGACTGTGTTGAAGGAAATGGACTTGTCCAGTATCTGTGTGTTTTTAGTATGCTGATTGAGTTACCACATCAAAATCTGTATGCATTCTGTATTGTTGAAAACTAAACCTGTGTCTGTATATTGCCAAGCAATTCAGTAAGCATATGAATGCTCCTTGAAGATGCACAAACCTCTTAGTATAGGTGCACCAATCTCAGCCAAAAATGTTAACTTTGCACATATGATATTACCAGATGTAATATCATGACATGATATTTGAGTAGTGTATTCATACTCCTTTAAGACAGACTCCTCTTGATTGCGGTGACCCTGTGAACAGTCTTTTATAAGCATAAATTCATTTTCCATTTATGAAGGACCACCCGGGTGTACTTGCCACCATTTGCAAACCAAAACAGATTAATAAGAAATGATTGTAGCAACAACAAAACAAAAAAAAAAAGGATTAGCAAAAATAAAGTAAATTTATATTGCCTACATTAATTGATAAAGCATAAAACAGAAGAATGCATGCCATATTGGACAGGCCTCCCAGTCAACCAATATTTCTGCTTTGCCCTATCAAGAAAATTATTATTTATTTTTTTAAAGAATAGATTAACACACACACACACACTCCACTCTTAGCATAAGGCTATTATGTTTGGTTACAGGCATTGAGTTTCACTGAGACAATATACAGTGGGTCATTGTTGGTATTTACAGCATGTGATCATGATTTTTTCAGTACAAGCTCCTTCCTAATCTGTAATTCAAAATGACTAAACACATAAAAAAGCATCTACCTAACAGTTATGGTATGTATTGTATGTATTGCCAACACACAAGTAAGTTTCCAAATCATATATTACACTTTGAATACTGTCTACACTATGCATTTCTTTATGACTTTCTAAGCTTTCTCGCTCTTTCTCTTACTACACTCCTGATGGGGAAAGCCTCTAGGCGAGTGTGGAAGGAGCAATCTGTGAACATCAAAAACATGTTCACTTATTTCTTAGAGTACACACACAACTCTGAAGACTTCAGTAGTGACCAGACCTGCAAGGATGACAAGCGCTGTTTATCACTACTTGCAAGTTGAACCAGGCTTTAACTTGTACCATGGAACCGAACTCGAGAACAGAGGCGGTGCAACAGATTGTTACAAGTTACAAGATCAGACAACTGAGTGCTTGATGTGATGGTTTATATGTTGGCGTTGATGACTGATGTGATAGGGTGCAGGTGAGCGTGATTAGTATTCTGGTGATGTGGATCACTGTGATTGGTGGGGTGTAGGGCCTGACTGATCCGTGACAGGCGGACAGTAGTGAAGTATTTTTACTCTGCTGTAAAAGTATTTTTCAAGTGTCTGTACTTCATCAGAGTGTTTTCCTTTAGAAAACTTTACTTCACAACATTCCAAAGCATAATATTGTACTTTTTACAGCACTACGGTCCATATTAAATATCATTTAATACTTAATTACATTAGAAATCTGTTACTTTCTTACTTTTACTCAAGTAAAAGTAATTCAAATATTTACTTGAGTACAAAAAGTACTACATGTTTAATGTTCTTAAGTATTAAAGGTATTAAAAAAAGTTTAATTTATGAAATGCAGTGCAGTAAAAAGTATGACATTATGCTCTGGAATGTAGTGAATTAAAGTTTTGCAAAGAAAAACACTGATAAACTACAGATACTTTTTAAATTTACTTGAGTGAAGGAAAGTATTCAGACCCCCTTAACTTTTTCACTCTTTGTTATATTGCAGCCATTTGCTAAAATCATTTAAGTTCATTTTTTTCCTCATTAATGTTGTGAAGCCACTCCTTCGTTATTTTAGCTGTGTGCTTAGGGTCATTGTCTTGTTGGAAGGTAAACCTTCGGCCCAGTCTGAGGTCCTGAGCACTCTGGAGAAGGTTTTCGTCCAGGATATCCCTGTACTTGGCCGCATTCATCTTTCCCTCGATTGCAACCAGTCGTCCTGTCCCTGCAGCTGAAAAACACCCCCACAGAATGATGCTGCCACCACCATGCTTCACTGTTGGGACTGTATTGGACAGGTGATGAGCAGTGCCTGGTTTTCTCCACACATACCGCTTAGAATTAAGGCCAAAAAGTTCTATCTTGGTCTCATCAGACCATCTGACATGCACTGTGAGCTGTAAGGTCTTATATAGACAGGTGTGTGGCTTTCCTAATCAAGTCCAATCAGTATAATCAAGCACAGCTGGACTCAAATGAAGGTGTAGAACCATCTCAAGGATGATCAGAAGAAATGGACAGCACCTGAGTTAAATATATGAGTGTCACAGGAAAGGGTCTGAATACATAGGACCATGTGATATTTCAGTTTTTCTTTTTTAATAAATCTGCAAAAATGTCTGTTTTTCTGTCAATATGGGGTGCTGTGTGTACATTATTGAGGAAAAAATGAACTTAAATGATTTTAGCAAATGGCTGCAATATAACAAAGAGTGAAAAATTTAAGGGGGTCTGAATACTTTCCGAACCCACTGTATATATGTATGTATATTCTTACGACATAAAATGAATGCTGATTGAATGTGCAATTTTTTATAACCTGCCCCCCACACAAAACACTCATATACATATGATATTTTTAATGATATACACTGATCACAGAACCCTTGCACAGTAACTTGGTTGAACAACTGCATCATTTCACTATGTCTTGCTGGATAACTCTGTGTATGTGACAAATTATCTTTGTATCATTCTATATTAATGGAAAGATCACATAATGATTGTCAATGTTTGTTTGTCACGTTTTACAGCATTCTACATATTTTCAGTCCAAGCCTGATGCAGAGCAGTTCTGCCGGGATGAGGGTCCCTGCTGCAGTTTCACCAGTAAAGAAAATTACTCGTTACAGTTCACTTGGAGGACCACATAAGCCATGAAGTGGTGCATGGAGGTATGTGGGAGCATTTCTCTAGATATTGATTGATTCTTGGGGTTTAAAATCATAAATATACTTGTGTGTAGAATGATGAGGTAAATACTATTTATTGAACACATATGCCCACCAACACACATGTATTCTCTATTTTTAACAGGAGCACCAAGAGGACATAAAGTGTAAGTTTGTAAGGGACATTGGTCCAGCGGGGTGCTGGATACAGAGTCACCGTGAGTTATTCTGTGGGGAGGTGACAGGGCCTGCCTTTCTCCAGATGGACAGTAAAACTCAACTGCATGTCATCAAAGACTACCTGGAGGGAGAATCAGATGAAGCAAGAGATGTCTTCTTATTCATCTTTGAGTATCCCGAGGAGCTGGACACATTCATATCAAACTGTCTTGATGAACAAGGCCTGAAAGTCCATGCCATGTTCTGTGAATAATCTGTCAAGGCAAGGAATCTCTCAATGTATCTTATGTATGTATGTTGTATTGGGTAGGGGCGTGGTTTCTGACATAACACTTTGATGTGGGCGGGGTTGTATTGGGTAGGGGTGTGGCTTCTGATGTCACACTTGGATGTGGGCGGGGTTGGATGTCCACTGCAGAATGCAGCGAGCCCTACTTGAGAAGAGCTGCTGCTTCTGAATTGTGTGTTTGCTGTTTAATAATCATTTGAAACTTAGCAAACTGGCAGCTCCAGTAATAATGAAAAAATTATCTTGAATTCTGTCATGGAAACTATGTATAAACCTCCATTAAACTATTTAATAATCAATTAAAAAAAACGTATTCCTGTATGATATTATGCTATACCCATTCTGCTCGACAAATGCAAATATTCCCTGAAAACATCCAGCAGAGCTTATTGGTGTAGACGTTTGCACATGTTTTTATGTTTTATGTTTTTATACGTTTTTATGAATGATCTACGCTGTTTGGCTGTACTACAGCAATATTAAGTGCTAACAACAGCGATTTTAGTTAGAATCAATTAGCAAATGTGTTTTTTTTGTGTCGGTACGTTTTTTGGTGGCGGCATCTCTGAGTACTTCGGGCAGAACAGAGCTGTGTAATAGCGGCTCACGAATGGGGAACAAATTCTTAATTCGTGGCCATGATACAGTCCTACCTATGCTATAGCACGTTAAATGAAGTCAGATATTATTGCACTTTTCACTGTACACGAAGCAGACATACTTTAACATTGAGCAGTTTTAGCTGGGCGATGCTGATAAAAATGATCCACTGTTTGAGATTTAGCTGTTTTGTATAATGTATATTTATATGTAGCCTATATTCTTTATTTTAGGATCGGTGGATAAGCAAATTATATGATATGATGATAATTCACTGTAGTTCAGTAAGACATGGGACAAACCCGCAAATGGTTTTATTTGAAAGAACAACTGCGGTGATAAATAAGACAATAATACCGAATAGCCCATCAGCGTGAACTGGGGTTTTATGTGTGGATAATGGGAATAAAAACCTTTCTGAAACAATATTTTTATTTATTTTTATTTATTTATCTTTTGCATATAGGCCTATTTTAAATGTTTGTGTTTACTAAAACAGCTGTTATTAAATCTAACCTACAGCAAATATTATTATTATTAATGTGCTTTAGTGCGTATTTAAGCAATAAATGTTCATATTTTATCTGCAACATTTTTATTTATACTTTTATATATAGTCTATATGCACAAATTAAATCGCTGGTTTTGTGTCTCAATCCTTTAAAAAGAACCAGGAATCGCTGTACTATATTAGGCTTACTGATTTTAGATTTTTAGTAGTTATTATAAAATTAAAAGATTTGTGAAATCCCTGAGGGGACATAGTTAGATCTATTTTAAAAAAGAGATCTATTTTTATATCATTCATATTTTACACAATTCATTTATTTATTACAGTATGTTTCATGTCAAACCCTCTCCTTGAGACTTGAGCACTCTGCTGGTAAACTGTGATCTTATCTCATGACTCCCTCTTGAGGCTGCATTAGGACTGAAACTATACCATGACACTGTCATATACTATTTCTAGAATTAAATTTAATGAATTTTCTTATCATCTTCAGGCTTATATTATAATGTACTGTATTTAGAAATATACGTTAAACCTACTTAAGTAAAAAAAAGTCTAAGTTATATCATGATTTCCATGCTTACTACGTATTAACAATATAAAAAATTTTCATGAAGATACAAAAAACAAACAAACAATAAAACAAAAAATAAATAAATGATTAATTGGAAATTTTAAGTGGGGGACCTCAATATGGCCATGAATTTCATTACAACTACATAATCACAATATACAAAATCCTAAAATATACAAAGTCTATCTATCTATCTATCTATCTATCTTCACTGTAAAAAATTGAGTATTATTTTACAATATATTACTGTAGTCAGAAATGTGAAATCAATGCATGCTGGGTAATTTTCTTACAAATGACTGAATGAACAGCAGAATGATGCTAACATCACAGTGATTTACTGTTCTTGTTTTACTGTGAATTCACATTATAAAGCTGTCTTTCACTGTGCAACTGTGAGAAATTTAGTTGTTTACTACTGTAATTGCTTTGAAGTCACCATAATGGTGATTATTGATTAGCATTTGTTAGGGTTATTTGACCTCGCATATTCATATTCAAATTTCTGATCTAGTCATGTCAGAAGTGTGACAAATGAAAACTTGATGAAAAACTAGAATACGAATATTCTTCGGATAAACAAAAATTTTATTTTAGCATTACTTAAAAGGATTAACCAATAACTTGTTTCATATTCATAAATATTTGTGGATGGATTTTTCACAATAATGAACCACCTGCTGAGAAACGTCTTTGAAAGATGTAACAAAAATACTCAACATACAAATCACAACAATAGTAACACTCAACAAATAAAAACAACACTTACAACATAAACCAACATTACAAAATAAACCAACAACACAAACTGCTCAAAGTGAACTAAAAAAACAAAAAAACAAAAAAAACAAGTTCAACAGCATAAATAAAACCAACAAGAATTAAAAACTCTACAGCATGATCTATTCATGCTGCATTGCATGCTGGGAACCTTCATCGTACATATGAACTGTAGAAACACAGTATGATGCTGTTTGTTTACAATACATTTCTGAGAGTGCAGTTAGATGCAAGAGAAGTCCCACTGTGAAATTACTGTGAAAGTCATGCCATTAGCATGGAATATACTGTAATTTCACACTAAACATTTACAGTGCAGTTAGTATGTCCAATCTACTTATTTTAAAAAATGTTCCCATGAGACTGGAAAAAAAATGTAGGCTGAATGAAAATTAAAAACAAAATCCTTCACATATGAAACTGCTGGATCAGTATCAGCATTTGTCCAGGAGAAAGTCTTGTTCAGGACGTGTTGTTTTGATTCACTTGTTTGGAGCTTGTGGAGTTTCCACTGTCAAATACTGTACAATACAGAGAAAGATAAAACACACTGAGATCTGCTTTAATACAAAATATTAAATGAAAGCATTGAATCAATAACTTACTGTAGTTTCTTCAGTTTACAGTGTGGATCCTCCAGTAGAGCAGAGAGCAGCTTCACTCCTGAGTCTCCTGGATTATTATATCTCAGATCCAGTTCTGTCAGGTGTGAGGAGTTTGATCTCAGAGCTGAAATCAGAGCAGCACAGCCTTCCTCTCCAATACTGCAGTAAGCCAGCCTGCAGAGAGTGAAGAACATGAATGATCTCTGAGATTGTGTTTAAGCTTTAGGGCGAGAGTGTGTTTGTATGAGCTCTCTTTTTCTACACACCAGGATCGGCGCTATAGAGATTTTATCTTGCAAGCAGCTGAGACATTAATTTAACTGCACATTAATTTAATCAAAATACTCCCGTATCGTGATTTCAACCGTGCCACTCAGATTTTTGAGGCAAGTGGATTTTGAATGCAGCTTCCAAAAGACAAACATAGCCAAAAAATATTTTTTTTATATTTGATAAACGATGACACCGGAGTGATTAGATCATTCAGTGCGGCACATCATCAGCTGCTAAATTCAGATCTGTGTTCGCTCAACTTCGCTGGCCGGCACAGAGCCAGAGACATACACGTTTTTAGCTGCAGCACTGCGCATTATAACCAATCACACGTGATTCTGTTGAGCTTATGAGTACAATGACCGATAAGAGGCATTCAGATGAGTCATCGCTGAAACAGCTGTGTTTTATTCAGTGTGAGCTCTCCCTGAATGAATTCTGCTCTCTGCCGAATACTCTCATCAGAAACAACAAAGTGCAGATGTGCGTAAGATGTAAGCAAGATATTAATTTCACAATGTAAGCAACTTCAGTGATTAATGGGAGTTTTTGAGAGTGCTTGAATTCTGGCTAGACTAAAGTCAATGATAATGTTCTTTGATAATGTAAATGCTATTTTGCTTTCTGTACAATAAACAGGGCCTGATTTACCTCTTATCGTGACACAGGCAAAACTATATTTTGGGCCCCCCTTCCTTATTAATAGGCTTATATAATAGTACCACCCCAGCAAACAAAAATATTTCATAATCAGTGGAAACCGTGACAGTGTTTTCTATCGCAATAAGTGCTTCCGTTCAGACAATAAAAATCCAACGTCAAACTTAATTTGTTTGAGAATGAAGACCGTTCCATTAATAAGCTCCAGCGTCGTGGCCATATTACCACTTCGGGAATGCATTATTTCTCTAATAATCTGAATGGCCTGGAGTCGCAACCACACATCAAGACATTATGATGATTTATTTCAAGACATTTGTCATGTTTCCATCCTGAAATCTCGTGTGTAACTAATTTCTTGCGCACCTCATAAACCTTCTATTGCAATTTCCAAAACGTCATTTTAGAGCTAATAACAGGGGCTTGAGCCATTGATATGCAGGCTAACGCACTTATTAGAGAGAGAGAGAGAGAGAGCGTCATAATCGGTCCGTGATAACTGCGTGATAACAGGGGCGTAGCCATCATTTCAGAAGTGAGGGGGACTGAAATGTTATATATATATATATATATCAGAGGTCGCGTTAACAGAAAATTCTCCGTCATTGACGGAATTTTTTTAGCAGTGACGGAAAAATCTGAAGGCCGTCCGTCACTTTGGCATATTACACACACTGAGGGTGATCTATTGTAATTTATAACTGTAATTCCCAGCCCTGTCCAGTTGGTGGCGAGTGCGCTCCAGTGAGGCAGCAGAGCGCACGATCGTCTCCAGAACAAAAATAAAGGTATTTTGCTGTGTCTTTGATTACTCACAGGCGAGTATAGTAAAGTGAATCGCTTGATCTGAGGTGTCTACAGCGATCTATCACACCACATTAAGGAGTGCCAAAACTGTATATATTGCTTGAATTTCTTAATAAAATGGACAGAATTTGAAACCTGAGACTGCATTTCATATCAAAAGTAACAACGCACAAAGTTAAGCCAATTGTCTAACGTTACTGTGCATTCATTAAATGAAAACAGCATCGATTGGAAGTTAAGAAACTATATTGGTTCATAAAAATAAGAATCTATTAAAACAGAGAAATCGTTTTTATTTTATTTTTTATTTTTTTATCCAGCACTAGCATATTTTGTTGTTTTAAGTGTCCTCCGCTGTCACTGACGCAGTCTCTGTTCTCTTCATAAAGAAATAAATGCATAAGCCAATACGCTCGTCCTTTAGGTTCATTATTAAAAATGAAAACGTGAACAAAAATAAAAATAAAAGCAATTAAATGGGTTATTGTAATTAAAATACGAAAATTAAAATGACGGGTAATAATAGATTATGAGGAATTTTTACGACCCTGTCCGTCAAAATGACGGATAATATTAAAGTCTAACGCATATATATAACGTTACAATATAACATTTCTGTAATATATATTTACATTTACATTTACATTTACATTTAGTCATTTTGCAGACGCTTTTATCCAAAGCGACTTACAATTTGGGGAACACATGAAGCGATTCATCTTGAAGAGGCAATCCGACAAAGGAAGTGCTTGTAACACCAAGTCTCAGGCATTGTTTAAATAAGTACAAGCTAGCAAGGGAAGGAATAAGTAAGGAGAAAGATTTATTTATTTATTTATTTATTTTTTTTTATGTGTAGGTTGAAGTCAAGTAGTGTCGAAAGAGATGAGTTTTCAGCTGTTGCTTGAAGATTGACAGGGATCCAGTACTCGAATATGGTGGGAAGATCATTCCACCAGCCAGGAATGGTGAATGAGAATGTTCTGGAGAGTGATTTTGAGCCTCTTTGTGATGGTACCACGAGGCGTCGCTCACTAGCAGATCTCAGACTTCTGGAGGGGATGTAGATTCTTAATAGTGAGTGCATGTAGGCGGGTGCTGAGCCTGTGGTTGTTCTATGAGCAAGCATCAGTGTCTTGAACTTGATGCGAGCTGCGATTGGTAGCCAATGCAATGAGATAAAGAGAGGTGTAACATGGGCTCTTTTGGGTTCCTTGAAGACCAGTCGTGCCGCCGCATTCTGAATCATTTGTAGAGGTTTGACTGTGTTTGATGGAAGTCCAGCCAGAAGAGCATTGCAGTAGTCCAGCCTAGAAATGACAAGGGCCTGGACAAGAAGTTGTGCAGCATGCTCCGTCAGAAAGGGCCTGATCTTTCTGATGTTGTAGTGCAAACCTGCAAGATCGAGCAGTCTTTGCAATGTGGTCTTTGAAGGTCAGCTGGTCATCAAAGATTACACCAAGATTTCTGACCGAAGTTGATGGGGTAATTGTTGATGAACCTAACTGGATCGTGATGTCATGCTGTAGAGTTGGAGCGGCAGGAAAGACAAGAAGCTCAGTCTTTGCCAGGTTGAGCTGGAGGTGATGTTCTTTCATCCATGCCGAGATGTCTGCCAGGCAACCTGAGATCCTTGCAGCTACCGTTGGATCATCTGGTTGAAAAGAGAGATAGAGCTGTGTGTCATCAGCATAGCAGTGGTAGGAGAATCCATGTGCCTGTATGATGGGACCCAGTGATGTAGTGTATGTGGAGAAGAGGAGGGGTCAAGAACCGATCCCTGAGGAACCCCAGTGACCAGTGTATGTGCTTTGGATACCTCCTCCCAGGCCACCCTGAAAGACCTACCAGTGAGATAGGATTCAAACCAGCGAAGTGGAATTCCAGCGATGCCCAGTGATGAGAGAGTGGAGAGGAGTATCTGATGATTGACAGTGTCAAACGCGGCAGATAGATCCAGCAGAATGAGGACTGATGATTTGGAATGGGCTTTTGCACCGCAGGGCTTCAGTGACCGAGAGAAGTGCAGTCTCAGTTGAATGGCCACTCCTGAAACCTGACTGTTTAGCGTCCAGTTTGTTGTTCTGTGAAAGAAACAATGAGACCTGGTTGAAGACAACACGTTCAAGTGTTTTCGCTATGAATGGAAGGAGAGACAGGTCTATAGTTTTCTATAAGAGAAGTGTTTAATGTAGGTTTTTGAGCAGTGGTTACCCGAGCCTGCTTGAACGCAGTGGGGAAGATGCCTGTGAGGAGGGATGTGTTGATGATGTGTGTGAGTGTCGGTAAGAGCGTGGGAGAGATTGCTTGCAGAAGGTGCGAGGGATTGGGTCAAGAGGACATGTTGTAGGATGGTTGGAGAGGAGAAGTTTGATACTTCAGCCTCCGTCAGGGGACAGAAGGAGAAAATGGGAGGTTTAGCAGTGGATGTGGTTGGTTGGGGGTCCTGTGTGCGTGGAGGTAAGAACTGATCACTGATCGATCTAGTTTTGTCTGTAAAAAGTAGCAAAGTCATCAGCTGTAATAGAAGTGGTGGGAGGTGGTGGAGGGGACAGAGGAGAGAATTAAATGTTCTGAAGAGATTACGCATGTCTGGAGCGCTGTTGATCTTGTTGTGGAAATGTGAGGATTTGGCAGTGTGGACATCAGCAGAGAAAGATGAGAGCAGAGACTGATACCTACTCAGGTCCGACGGGTTGTTTGATTTGTGCCATTTTCTCTCTGCCGCTCTGAGTTTAGTCCGATGTTCACGAAGAACATCAGATAACCAGGGGTTAGAAGGGGCAGTCCGTGCTGACCTAGAGGAGAGAGGACAAATGTCGCCTAGACAAGAAGTTAAGGTAGAGCATAAAGTTTCAGTAGCTGCGTTTACATCCAGAGATGAGAAATGGGTAGGTGACGGAAGAGAGGAGGATACTACAGAGGAAAGATTGGAAGGAGAAAGGGAGCGCAGGTTTCGTCTAAAAGTAACCGGTAGGGGTTGGTGGCACACGGGTAGCAAAATGTAGTGTAAATGTAATGAAGAAATGGTCCGAGATATGTAGCGGTTGTACCAGAATGTTATCTGCAGTACAATTGCGTGTGTAAATTAAATCAAGTTGGTTGCCTGATTTGTGCGTGCTAGTAGTGGTAAGGCGATTGAGATCAAATGAAGCTAGGAGCGAGTGGAAGTCTGTAGCATAAGGCTTGTCTAGGTGAATGTTGAAATCACCAAAGACTAAGAGTGGAATGCCATCCTCCACAAAGAGGACAACAACCCGTCCAGCTCCTCTAGGAAGGTGGCTAGAATTTGTCCAGGGGGACGGTAGATTACCACAATCTGGAGTTTTATCGGAGCTGATACAGTAATGGCATGACATTCAAATGAGTTGTAATTGCAAAGGGTAGAGTGGGTTGAGTATTTCCAATTGTGTGAAACGAGCAGGCCAGTACCCCACCCGACCAACTTGACGCCAAGTATGAGAGAAAGAGAAATTAGTAGAGAGAGCAGCTGGGGTTGTTGAGTCTTCTGGACGAATCCAGGTCTCAGTCAAGCCCAAGATGCTGAGAGTGGATTTTAAAGAAAAGGCAGAAATGAAGTCAGCTTTGTTGACGGCTGACTGACAATTCCAGAGACCCACAGAGAAAGCCAGAGGTGTAGTGGAAGATGTAGAGATAGGGCGAGGTTAGCAGTATTACGTTGCCGTCTGCAGTGATGTTAGAGCGTGGCTGAGAGAGAACCGAATGTTTTGGAGACACATGATAGAGGTAGAAGGAAAGAGGATAGGAGAGCAGAGTGAGGAAGGAAAAAAGATACTTAAGTGTGTAGCTCGGTGTCGTTGCTCGGTTCAAGTCGCACAGGAAAAAGTCGCAGGTCTTTACACTCCTCGGTCCAAGTCGCACAGGAAAAAGTCGCAGGTCTTTACACTCCTCGGTCTTCACACGAGGAGGCTGAACACGACGGCTGAACGCTTCCGCAGACGCTTCCGCGTCAGCGCACACACCTCAAACAAATACACAGTCTAGAGTGAAAAAAAGCTGTGGTCGCTTTTAATTAGCACAACCACCAGCCAATCGCAGGGCAATGGCTCAAATCGAAACTAACACTTCGCACTTAAGTGCAGGAAAGGAGTTTAAGCTAAAGGGCAGTTATTATAATGATCAGTAAGTGCAATCAAAAATATAAACCACAACGAAAAAGCAGAATAGAAATAGGTAGGAAACGAACTATTCTTTCCTAGCAGCAAGGAATTAATTTAAACAACAGAGCTAAGAATGAGTATTAAAACACTTACGCACTGCCGTCTGTCTCTTCTGGTGACTAATCGCCTTCTCCCGGGGTCTAACAGTGCCCGAACAGTTTAAATAGTTTTTACAGTGGCTGTGGTCGCTTTTAATTAGCACAACCACCAGCCAATCGCAGGGCAATGGCTCAAATTGAAACTAACACTTCGCACTTAAGTGCAGGAAAGGAGTTTAAGCTAAAGGGCAGTTATTATAATGATCAGTAAGTGCAATCAAAAATATAAACCACAACGAAAAAGCAGAATAGAAATAGGTAGGAAACGAACTATTCTTTCCTAGCAGCAAGGAATTAATTTAAACAACAGAGCTAAGAATGAGTATTAAAACACTTACGCACTGCCGTCTGTCTCTTCTGGTGACTAATCGCCTTCTCCCTGTCATATATATAACCTACCTGTCAAAAGTTTTTGAATAGTAAGATTTTTTTATGTTTTTTAAAGAAATCTCTTCTGTTCACCGAGCCTGCATGATCCAAAATACAGCAAATGCAGTAATATTGTAAAAAAAGCTTTTTACAGGCCTGATAGCACTCCAGCGCCACGCTGGATTTCCGGCGTACAGACGTGTCTGCGAAAAAAAAAATGTTCGTGTGATCTGGCAATTCCCAAGATCTGAGAGGCGCTTTCACTTACTGGTGTGGTTTATGCTGAGTTCACACTGCACGATTTTCAAACTCGTCGGATCGCTGTTGTTTTCACATTGTGTGACTATCTGACGTAGCATTCAGTCGCTGCTGTGTTCACATTGAAAGATGGATCGGCAACAGGGGCTTTCACATTGCACGATTTCACAATAGGAAGAATCGCCGACAACTCTGTCTGATCCGCAAACTACGTTTCACAACAAAACCCATGCGAAAAGTGATAAGGAAATAATGCGAGAACCCGCGTGCGTCAGCCCGTTGTTCTCGAGCAAGACTGGAAGTATTAAAAAATATAGCGCGCAAATGGTCTGTGCGCTGATTTCCAGCTACAAAAAGAAAAACAGATTATGCAGGAGGGAGATGCAGGGAACAGGGATTGTGTTCTGCAAAGAGTGGTAAATAATAATTTTGCAGTAACTGCTATGCTGATGTTGCGGCTGTTCAAGCGTTTGTGCTTGTTTCTGTATGATATAATTGTACATATTAAAATACTGATATGGTCTATAACTCTTCACTGAACTTCCCTCTGCCCTGTATCTTTGTCTCTCATTGGCTGAAGGTCATCGTGATGTAGTTTTCAGTCAGAAATCATTGCACACAGCAGGATTGTGAATCGCCGACAGCTCCAGATATTTAGCATGCCAAATATTTCGTGGGCGTTGGCGACGTGTCGGCGATTCCCTCAGATCGCGTCTTTGATAATTCACACTGCGCGATTGTCACTTGCGTGAACGAGCAGCGAATTGCCACCGATTTAGGGTATTTGTCGGCGATTTATCAAAACCTGTCGGCGAGTGAAAAATCGGGCTAAAATCGTGCAGTGTGAACTCGGCATAAGTCAATGGTTAGGCTACTAATCAGTTCCTAGTTTACTTTGGAGTATTATAATTGCCACCCACTGACCTTTCTTGGTATGGCTGTAGTATCTGTAGTCTCAGTATGCTATACAAGCAATAAGTATGCAGGTAAAAGTGGCAGGTTAAAAGCAGGGATGGATTAATGAACAGGCCTACCAGGCCCAGGGTCCCAGGAGCTCTGGTGCTCTACACAAAGATGCTACTGTAATATAGGCTTGTATTGGGTTTGTTCATCTCATGTCTGAATGATGTCCATTTATAAACACAAAAGTCACCAGAATCTATCATTTAAGGGACTATTTATCAAAATGTTCTCCCAGGGGAGCACACCCCTGGATCCCGCTTGCCAATTATGTTGATCAGGGCATATATCTTGGCTCATGCCGAGTTCACACTGCACGATTTTAGCCCGATTTTTTCACTCGCCGACAGGTTTTGATAAATCGCCGACAAATGCCCGACATCGGAGGCAAATCGGAGCTCGTTCACGCGAGTGACAATCGCACAGTGTGAATTATCACAGACGCGATCTGAGAGAATCGCCGACACGTCGCCGACGCCTGTGAAATATTTGGCATGCTAAATATCTGGAGCTGTCGGCGATTCCCAATCACGCTGTGTGCAATGATTTCTGACTGAAAACTACATCGCGATGACCTTCAGCCAATGAGAGACAAAGATACAGGGCAGAGGGAAGTTCGGTGAGGAGTTATAGACCATATCAGTATTTTAATATGTATAATTATATCATACAGAAACGAGCACAAACGCTTGACCAGCCGCAACATCAGCATAACAGTTACTGCAAATTATTATTTACCACTCTTTGTAGAACACAATCCCTGTTCCCTGCATCTCCCTCCTGCATTATCTGTTTTTGTTTTTGTAGCTGGAAATCAGCGCACAGACCATTTGCGGGCTATATTTTTTAATACTTCCAGTCTAGCTCGAGAACAACGGGCTGACGCACGCAGGTTCTCGCGTTATTTCCTTATCACTTCTCGCGTGTGTTTTGTTGTGAAGCGTAGTTTGCGGATCAGACAGAGTTGTCGGCGATTCTTCCTATTGTGAAATCGTATTCACATCCTATTGTGAATAATTCTGATTTGCTGCTCAAGAAACTTTTTTTTAACTGTTATTATTGTCGATATTTAAAACAGTCGAGTACATTTTTTTCAGGATTCTTTGATGAATAGAAAGATCCAAAGATCAGCATTTATCTGAAATAAAAAGATTTTGTAAAATTATACACTACACCATTCAAAAGCTTAGAGTCATTATTATTATTATTATTTTTTTTTTTTTTTGGAAAATAAATGAGAGAAATGAATACTTTTATTTAGCAAGGATGGTTTAAATTGATCAGAAGTGAAGATAAAGACATTTATAATGTTACAAAAGATTTCTATTTCAGATAAATGCTGTTTTTCTGACCTTTCTATTCATCAAAGAAACCTGAAAAAAATTCTGCTCAGCAGTTTTCAACATCATAATACCGTATTGACCCGAATATAAGACGACCCTGATTATAAGACGACCCCCATTTTCCAGATGTACCTTTTGGAAAATGGCTTTTTGAAAACCAAATCTTGTTTTTTCTCTCCCTCTGTAAAACACATTTTTTCTTAAATTATTTTCATATTGCATATTTTTCCTATTTAAATTTTTTTTGAAAGTATGGTAAATACTGGTAAAATGTACCAACAATGACATTGAAAAATATACACTTTTTGATATACCATAAAAATAACAGGTAGCCCATCTGAATTATATAACAATTAGGCTATCCATCTCATATTAGCCTACCAAAATTTTATTAACAGTAGAAGTGAAATCTTATTGTAGTCTTCAAATCTGTGTACTGTCTTATGTTTGAAAATCACTTACAGAGGAAGTTTGGTCCGATCAGACTAACATGACAGTCACGACTCTGCCACTGTAAGCTTTTCTTTTTCTTTTGTTTTCACTCAAGATCTTTAAAACACACATTAACATTACATATTTCATGGCACACCCGTTTTATGCGTGTTTGGCGCCACCTATTGTTGTGGGTATATTATTGACATGTCAAAGTCTAGACCCTGAATATAAGACGACCGCATTTTTTCAGATGCATTTCCAAGAAAAAAACATTGTCTTATATTCGGGTCAATACGGAAATAATAAATGTTTTTGTTGAGCAGCAAATCAGAATATTAGAAATGAAAGGGAAAGGATTGTGTGACTGGAGTAATGATGCTAAAAATTTAGCTTTGAAATCACAATAAATTACCATTTAAAATATATTCAAATAGAAAACAGTTATTTTAAATAGTAAAAATATTTCAAAATTTTACTGTACTTTGGATCAAATAAATGCAGGATTGGTGAGCAGAAGAGAATTCTTAAAAAAAAAATTATAAAAAAAAAAAAATTAACATACTTTTCAAAAACGTTTGACTGGTAGTGTATAGGCCACTTTAATTTTTCTCTTATTTCTAGCTTTTAATTGGCTTAGAAATCAGATACACTACTGGACAATAACCAATAATAATAATTTGTTTATATACTATCAACACTTTTTTATCACATAATAAGACAATAATTTATACTGTAATACATGCTATGTCAATTAGCACTACATTGAAAAAGTGCGGCGGACGAATTTATGTGATATTAAAAGTGATCTACGCCCCTGGGTGATATTTTTTTTTCCTTCTTTTTTTATTAATATACAGTGGGTACGGAAAGTATTCAGACGTGAAAAACAGTTACAATCAATAATTAATAGTCATGTGTTATAAAGGTTTTTACTTTAAATCTTTGTTATTGGTATTTTGTGTGACAATAAAGACTGAAATAATGATAACAAGGTGAACAGTAGGATATTGTCCGTTATTAATCCCTTCCACAATCCCCCCATTCATATTAACTCAGATGGACAGAAAAAAAGTAAATTAAATAAATAAATAAACAATAGCAAAGGAAATAAAACAAATATAATTAACCAATATATAAGTAAATAACAAAAAAATCCCTTCCGACAGATGACAAACATTACATGTTGCCAGTTACAGGCGCACAGGGTAGTCCTTTAATATAGTCCAAAAAGTGATCCCAAGTCTAATAAAAGGATTTGAGTGAACCAGAGAGTGAGCATCTTAACTTTTCAAGTCTGATACAATAAAAAAATGTCCTGTATCCACCTCCCAGCAAACACAGAATGCTGTGAGGACGTCGCCAGTTCGTCGTCCTTTGGTCAGCGTGACATTACTTTATGACGACGTTGTGAGGACGTCGTGGTAAAGTTCCATTTTTAGAATCTTTTTTTAGGGCACGTCCTCAAAAGATGGCGCTTGTTAGTCCCATGAAGAACGTTGTAGCGACGTGGTCAGCTGGTCTCCAGATAACTTTTCATATTATTGCACTACATGTATTATTATGTTAAGATACCACTTGGATAGCCTATATTTTGGGAATTATACTTAATTCATTAAGCATGTTAAAAGATGACATGACTAATTATTATTTCTAGACATATAATATTTGTCATCAAATTAAGGACAAAACAAAAACCAAATAGTTTGCTTAGCAAATGGTGATCATTGTTAATGACATGTTTGTGAATGACTGAGAATGAGATTTATTGAAAGAGGGCTCGGGACAAATTAACATTTAAACCAGCAACTCACTGTCTGAGTACTGCAAGAGTGCGGAGGAAAAGGTAAGCGCTATAAATCTACTTGTATTCATCGTTTTTACTGATATATAACGTTAGATGTCACCAAAGATGAGTAGTGTTTTGTGTTTTTTTGTAGGTTTTCCAATTTAATTTAATAAATAAATGCCCTGTTTGGTTAATTAGCTCAGGAGCAGTCTCATGAGGCCGTCTGAGGTAACGTTAACTGTGAGATAAAATGTTATACCTTTCTTTTAGTTATTTGAAATTTAACACGATAAATTATACAGTATTCACTTTCAAATTCTTTAAACTTTAACCATAGTAAAGTTAATTAGTTTGTTTGACTGCCTGCCGTTCGCGCTAGTCGATGATGCTCATGTTAGCCATACTGTAAACTTGAATATAAACCGCTGCATAAAGTTTAATTAGACCGAGGCTGCCGAAATCATGTTCAGTGTCTGTGGGATTAATAACTACGCCTTTCCCCCTCAAGTGACAGGCCTGTAAATTGTGTCGTCTGCTCGTTAATGGTGTTTTTTACATTAATGCTTTTTATGTTAGTTTCATTCTCAAATAGATCTGATAGTTTCAACAAATATTTAATAAACAAATGGTTCACTTTTTTTAGGTACTGACTGCATTATATATATACATTTAAATTGATTTCAGTAGGTTATATGTTCTCAGGTCATCCTGACCATTCTGTTGTCCTGGATTTGAAGACATGCTGGAACTGTATTTCTCATAGTTGAAAGATTTGTGCAGTGGTATCCAGACATATAAGCAGCCTTCCTGGACCCACACGACTAAAGGCTCTGGAGGAGAGACAGGTAATCCACAGTTGGATTTAGGGATGCAATGATACCGACTTTTCAGAACCGATCCGATCCAAAAAATTCTGAGTATCTGCCGATACCGATCCAATATCAGTGCAGTTTAAAAATAAAAATCAATGTAGAATTTCTATACTTCTGTGTGTTGACCTGATCATCGCCCTTTTGTGTGTTAAACACAATCTGCTAAATGGACAACTTCATTTTAATGAAAAATAACAAATGAAAAAATATATAATCATAATTATGACAAAAATACTATTATAAACTAGATTACTGGATAATTCAGCAGCAAAAGATACTCTAGAAAAAGCATGGGTGCACAATAATTTGATAAAATCTAAACATTTAGTGAAACATTTTAGTGAAATAAAGGCCGTTCCACACAGAGCGCAATGTGAATCGCCGACGACGGTGCTTTCACACTGAGCGCGAATCGATTGTTCACCTTGTGCTGATTCACGCCTGCACGCTCGGTGGCACAGACCAACAATGTATTTTTCCTCAGATGAGTATCTCGGTTATGGATTTAACATCGTCCGCTGCTCAAAATACAGCATTACATTTTGATAAATAAAGTTTGGTTCTACACCGGAAACATAAATATCTTTAATACTTACAAGAATATCCTATAATATAATTAGAGGTACAATTAGCATCAAGCTACACTTGAAAATTTATGTAATTATTAATGTGTTTGTTTATAAGTCACTTTAAACCTTCAGATTGTGATCTATAGTTGATTTTGATTATAATTGGCAGACTCGTTGTATGTCATCAACATCCTTTATTGTTATAAAAATACCATGAGCTGGATACAAAACACATACAGAAAATATATAGTTATAATCATATGTCTATTTGCTTTCATATAGACTTGGTCGGTGTTGTGTCATAGCTGTGTGGGCGGAGTCAGCGTGAGGGAAAACAAACCTTTCCCCCTCATTGGAAAAGCATGGTGTTGACCCAGAATGGTGTACATAAAATCATTTCTGCTGCTCGACTGAGCACGATACATTGAGAAACTGAGCCGTATTGCGTCAGACTGTCCGTACGGTATCTGTGACTGGACAAACGACCCAACGAAATGGCCAGAGGTGTCGTTCCCCTACACTTTTTGTTACCTGATTGAGTCTCCAGGCAAGAGACAGCTTACTACAAGCCTATATGTGACGGCTTGTGAAAGTAAACATTAGTCGTCTTGTTTTGCTTAATCTTTAATAAAGTGATAAAGACTAGAGTAAAAGCCTGTCATACTTTTTTATTGATATATTACAAATAATTTTAACATTGACAAAACATAGGTAACATTAAAGGTCTACTGAAGTGCCTTGAAATGCACAGCATTATGTGGTGTGTGCTAAACGTATAGCCTAATCATTCTCACAAATACACGCCGTAAAATAAAAAGATATAACCAAAAAAAACATGGTTATTATATGTAAATCATGGTAAAAACAAATTAAACATGTTTTGCTACACTAACCATGGTATTTGTAGTAAAACTGTGGTTATAGGCTACAACTGGTAATAAAAATGCCCAAAAAACACGGTTAGCCTACTCTAGCCTACATTTACTATAGTAATACCATTGTTAATTTTCGTAAGGGATTTGTCCCCCACGGCACAAACGGATATGACGTTTTTGTGGGCGTTCCCAGCAATGTCGACCAAGTGTGTAGCGACACAAATGTGCAGCCCGTGCGCAGAATGATGCGCTTGAAGCAACACTGAGCGCTACACATAGAAATGTTCAAAGCACAAAGGAAAGAGATATTGGTGTGTAGCAGGGCTCGACATTAAAGGGATAGTTCACCCAAAAAATTAATATTAGCCAAAGATTTACTCACCCTCAGGTCATCCTAGGCATGTCTGACATTCCTCTGTCAGATGAACACATTTGGAGTTATATTCAACATTGTCCTGTCTGTTCCAATCTGTATAATTGCAGTGAATGGTGCCCAATTTTCAGTAATACTGGTCTACACTACGGTTCAAAAGGTTGGAGTGACTAAGATTTGTTTTTTTCTTTGGGAAGACATTAATAGCATAGCAAAGGATGCATAGAGCTGGGTTTGCCTGCGCTGGATGTGGGTGAGGAGCAGGTGAGGAGCAGAGACTGGTGTGCTGACAGAGTTTAGCGATTCGGCTCTCCAGAAATGCAAGGCTTTCTTCCCCATTGTTTCTAATCTGGGGTGCCTTTCCCAAAAGCATCTATGGTCACAAGTTCCATAGTTACCAATAGAGTTCAGTGGAACTAACGACCATAGTTAGCTATCGATGCTTTTGGGAAACGCACCCCTGCAGGTGCCTCACGTCATTCATGTACGTCAGGAGCACATGCACACTTTGGTCAGAGAGGCAATAATGCGATTAGGTGCATGGAAATGCACTGATTGATGATAATCAGAAATGTTTCTTAAGCAGCAAATCAGTATATGAGAATGATCATGTGACACTGAAGACTGGAGTAAAGCCTACTGAAAAATTCATTACATTATCAACATTAACACAATGATATCCTCCCTTTCAGCTGTCAGAGAAGGATATTGACAGCGCAGGCTCAGGATGGTGAAGAGGAGGAAGAACACCTTAACATAATTTCCTCATACCTTTGCCATGTGTTATAATAAAAACAATAAACCTGACTACAATAATATGGTAAATTATATTAAAAGATTCCCGTTTGGAATCAAATATCTGACTCTGCACTAAATGAACTCTTTGCTGAAGAAGACCAAGTGCTGAGGAGGAGCTGCTCTACAGCAAAACACTGCATCGACCCTCCATGAAAAGATGAAGAGTGAAGTGTCTCCTCCTGTCCTTCCCTCAGAAGAGCCTGTCTTCTGCTGCTGGGGTAAGAACGACACTCTTCCTCGTCTCTCACAGCCGTCCAGCACCTAACTCTGCCTCCTCAGCACTGTCTGAAAGAGTCTTCTCCACAGATGAAGAGTGAAGTGTCTCCTCCGGTCCTTCCCATGTTTTTTGGGGTGACCCAAATTATACAGGAGAGATGCTAGAAATGTCTATATTGTTCATTTTACATATCTTTACTCTTTATGAATGTTATTTTCTTTATTTCTTTTATCTTCCGAGAAGCTCAAGAACTGTGGTTCTTTGGTGATTGTAATATTGTTTAGGTTTATCTTCTGATAGTGAAGCAGTATTAAAGCACATCAGCACCAGATATTTGTAGCAGGTACCTCATACAGGATACTCAGGAAACAATTTAACTTATTTCTGCAAAAATTTAATAATGAAGTACCTACTGAATTGTTTCATATCTTTTTATCATGTCTTTATTTTTTTGCACCAAATTAAGGGAGTTGCATCAATAAGAGTACTGATAATTATTGATAATTTTCACTGATAACATCATTTAACTATGCCCACCCTTAATGAGACACAAACTTTCTTTGTTGTTCTGCTGCGTCTAAAGTGACTCCTGGCCAGCAACTCATAAACAATTAGCCAAAGAGCGACTTGGGACGCGTGTGGTTTACAATGGGGCTAAAGGTGGACTCATATTTTTTAATGACTGAAGAATATAAAAAGGATGATATTTGGGGTAAGCAGTTCTTGTGTTCAGTAATATAATAACACTCACTCTAGTTTCTTCAGTTTACAGTGTGGATCCTCCAGTAGAGCAGAAAGCAGCTTCACTCCTGAGTCTCCTGGTTTATTATGGCTCAGATCCAGTTCTGTCAGGTGTGAGGGGTTTGATCTCAGAGCTGAACTCAGAGCAGCAAAGCCTTTCTGTGTAATATAACATCTGGAAAGACTGCAGAGAAAATACAGAAAAAATAAAGATGAGTTAAGTTCATTCACCGTTTATCACAGACCCATGAATGAGGTGTCAAATCGACCGGCTCATTGAGGAGAAGAGTGCTGTATCTTTTCTAAGCGATCGGACCTACGATGTTCGCACAGCGGACGAAAAAGCAGGCAAAAAAATCCCATAGACTTAAAATGGCGGAATGTTCATGAATTTGAATCTCAACTGTCACTTTCTCACACACTCACACACACACACACATGTTGGTATTTGTGGTTAACGGGGACTCTCCATAGGCGTAATGGTTTTTATACTGTACAAACTGTATGTGCTATTGTCCTACACCAACCCTACACCTAAACCTACCCCTTACAGGAGACTTTGTGCTATTTCAGATTTTCAATACACTCCATTCTGTGTGATTTATAAGCGTTTTGAAAAGTGGGGACATGGGGTAATGTCCTGAAAAGTCACCTTCTCCTTGTAATACCTGTCATACCCTTGTCATTATACAAATTCATGTCCTCACTTGTCACAAAAACGCACACAGACACACACACACACACACACACACACACACACACACGGCATGATGGCGTGAGATAAGAAGCACAACACTTTCGTTGCCCTCTTCTCGTGTGTGAAGCTGTGTGAGAAGATACGTGACGTCTGCAGTAACTTTTGCTGTGATTTTCTGAAATGTCTTAAATACTATAAATGACTGTTTTTTTGTTTTGTTTTGTTTTGAGCAAAAAGAAAGACAAAACCTGTATGTTAACATTTTAGCACCTCCAAATCCATGAATATTTTATAATCTTCTTTAAATAGTTACTGTATCTTATTTCATTTTTCTATATGTTCATTTAAATACTAGTATTCTGCTTTATTGTTAATGTTGTTTATTTCTCTGAGTGTGTGCCCTCTGTGGGTGTGAAGGGAAGATGTTTAAAAGGATATGTCACCCCTGACAGGAGAGGCGTGCTGGTGCGAGAGCATACAGTCTTTCGACCGTGCGCACGCAGCTAAGATGGCACGGTGCAACAAGCCTGCAATTAGCCTTTAAGATATTTGTTTGTTTTAGGTTGCAATTCAAGCTAATTTTGGTTTAATGAACTTCAGTTATTGTTTCAACAAGTCTTTCTGGATCTATTCATGCTACTTTGCACGCGTCGGATTATTGCATCAACACCTCCCACAGTGACCAAGAAACAAGGGACAAAATTGGAAAGTTGAAGCTTGTTTTTACCACTACAGTCATAATATTTTGACTAAAATATGACGAGTAAATTTACAGTGCAATATATTAGCTAATTAATGAACTGACAATATTATTTAGAAGTATAATAACTTGTAAAACAACAACCAGGAACAACCAATTCACAGCTCTCTTGTAAGCAGCATATATTGCTAAGAGAATGGCAATATGATCCAAATGTGTTTATAGAGATTGTGTTTATAGAAAATGGTGAATTGTTTCATGAATTCTGGTTAGTATTCGAGAAAAACTGTAAGACAGCTTATTAGAAAACAAAAACATTTGGAAAATGTTGGGGACAAGATTCACAGATTTCAATGTACACTGATTATATAAAACTATACTGTCAGTACATCATAGTTAAATGAAAGTGTTCTATGCATTTATTTCTGTTCAAAAGTATGGAAATTGATTTTTATAAATAAGCTTCAAATAGTCCTATTCTGTATCCTGTGGCTCTGTCTAGTGGACAACATTAATATCACAGCTTTTAGCCTCAAGTTATGTTATCACATAGGCTTTGATAATAAAATAAACTGCATAAATAACTACCTATGAGTGTTTTTTCACTGTTTATAATTCACTTAACAAGGAATATCACCTAAAAATCTAAAGCAAATCATGAAGCCCTATTCAGCGACTAACATGCAGCTTTTCTCCAAATATATTCACAGTAGCCATATAAATAAAATATTAGAATATAATAAATGTTAATCAGAGCACATGTGAACTTGCTGGTAATAATTAATGCATCACGGCACAGTAGACCTAACTTCTGAAAAGTAGATAATTGTATGATTAGCAGATGTCTATAATTTCAGAGTTCAGGATTTTTTATTTCACGTCATACAGCTGTTCATTACTGGAGCAGTTTTTTGTTGACTACTCTACATGTTCATATCGATAGCCTAATTTATTTATAAATATTTAATAAATGTTTAAACATAGACCAGTAACAAAACATTTTCAAATAGGCTTAACACAGTTTGACACATTTTCGTCAAATGTTATCGTCATGTGTTGATATCTACTGAAGTCTTATGATCACAGTCGTAGGAGACAGATGTGTAATTCAGGTACTGTTATCATGATCATTACCACCTTAAAGTCTTGCTTGGGGCAAAATAGGAGAAAGACAACTGATTATCAATGTACTTATTCACACGTACGTTATTCACACGTTCCTTATCCAGATGTTAATCCACACATACTTTCCAGACGCAAAGCAAAAAAATCCGGTAACACTTTCTATGAAGCCTGTATTTATAATACATTATAAGGGTATTCTTAAGGCATTATAATGAATGCATAATGCATTATAAAAAACCTTATAATGTGTTATAAAATGTCATGAATAATCATAACAATTATAATACTGTCACGAATCTGGTTTGCACTCCCGGTCATTCACCACCAGAGGTCACTCGCTCATCATATTGACTTTCACACCACACATCACATGGACTTCATTTCCCATCAGCCATCTCACCAATCACACGCACACAGCTGTCACCAATCACTCATTGCACTGATCACACGCACACCTGATCACACAGCATCACTAATCACACACACTATTTCAACCCTGGACATTCTCTCCCTCGTTGCCGAGTATCGTATGCACTATTGCTGCCCTACAGAGCCCGTTAGTTTTCCTAGCCTTGCCTTGCCTTGCCTTTGTTGGATTGTGTTTCCCCCTGCCTGGACTATCGCTGACGTTGTTGGATTACCTCTCCTGTCTCGCCCCTTTGGATACTGTTCGTTGATCGTCGACCCACGCTTGCCCTAAGTTTTACTCTTTGTCTTGTCCCTACCATACCTGTTTGCCATTGTTTGACCCTGCCTGTTATGACCACGTCTCTGCCTAATAAAAGCCTGCACATGGATCCGCACGCCTCTCGTCTCGTCAGCCGTGTTACAGAATACTCGGCCACACAAGGATCCAGTGCCTTTTCACGCGGACATTGGCCAGGTATGGACACTGCGAGACTGTTATTAACCCTCGAGCAGGGAGTGCGATCGCTCGAGGATTACATATAAGAGTATTTGGATGTAGCCTATTTTTCTGACATGCCGGACTGTGTACTCATAGACTTCTTTTGCGAGGGCATTAACCAGCCGCTCAAATCGCGACTAATTAGCGAGGGTCCCTGTTTGTCTTTAAGTGATTTTATAGACTATGCTCTGTTATGTGTTGGCTCTTCATTTACTGTGGGTGTTGCGGAGGAGGAAAATAACACCGCGTTTGTGACTAAAATGGCAGCGACACCGGAACCCGTTCACAAAATGGCAGCCACAACAACACCCCGTCATGTCATTGCTGCCAGTAAAGAGCTAAGTCAAGTCACAGCTGATCTTCAGGTCGCAGCTGATCTTCTCGAGTCAAGCAAAGTCACAGCTGATCTTCATGAGTTAAGCCAAGTTGGAGCTAATCTTCACAAATCAAACCAAGTCACAGTTGATCTTAAAGAACCAAGTCAAGTCACAGTTGATGTCAGAGAGTCAAGTCAAGCCACAGTTGATCTTAAAGAACCAAGTCAAGTCACCGTTGATCGTCACGAATCAAACCAAGACACAGCTGATCTTCACAAGCTAAGTCAAGTCACAGCTGATCGTCATGAGTCAAGCCAAGTCACAGCTTCTCTTCGTGAATCAAGCTAAGACACAGCTGATCTTCACAAGATAAGTCAAGTCACTGTTGATCATCTTGAATCAAGTCAAGTCAAAGCAGATTTTCATGAGCCAAGACAAGTCACAGCTGGTCTTCACAAGCTAAGTCAAGTCACCGTAGATCGTCACGAATCAAGTAAAGTCAGAGCTGATCTTCACAAGCTAAGTCAAGTCACAGTTGATGTCAGAGAGTCAAGCCAAGTCACAGTTGGTTGTCATCAACCGAGTCACGTCTCAGCTGATCATCCAGAGTCACAGCACGTCACAGCTGTTCGTCCAGAGTCACAGCATCTCGTCTCAACTGATCTCCTAAAGTCAAGTCACGTCACGGCTGTTCGTCCAGAGTCACAGCAGCACGTCTCAGCTGATCTCCTAAAGTCAAGTTACGTCTCCGCTGCTCGTCCAGAGTCACCGCAGCACGTCACAGCTGCTCATCCAGAGTCACAGCACATCTCAGCTGTTCACGTCACAGCTGACCGTCCAGAGTCACTTCACGTCACAGCTGACCGTCCAGAGTCACTTCACGTCTCAGCTGATCTCCTAGAGTCTCGTCACATTACAGCTAGTCATCCAGAGTCACGTCATGAGTCAAGTCACGTCACGGCTGACCTTCCAGAGTCACAGCCCGTCACGTCTCGGCTGACCTTCCAGAGTCACAGCCCGTCACGGCTGACCTTCCAGAGTCGGGTCACGTCTCCACTGACCTTCCAGAGTCACGTCACGTCCGGGCTGACACACCCAGATCATCACGGTCAGTCTCCCATTATCCTGATTTGATGTCTAGTTTGAGGGATGTACCGCTGGTGTCTGCACGCAGCTGGTATCCCCAAACCCACTCACTCTAACTCTCCTGTTCTTTTGCATATTCCCTGTCCGCGCTTCCTGATGGGAATCGCTTTATGTTGCGCTTTGGGCTGCGACACCACCGCAGAACTGCCCGAGCTGGCGGCACACGCTGCAGAACCTCCCGGCGGCGGGCTCGCCTCAGCCTCTTGTATGGTGGTGGCGCCTGCAATGTTCTCTCGGTCTGTCGAAGGCGGTCGAGGAGACTGTTACCGCTGTAGAACTTCCAGAGGTGGCGGCAATCGCTGCAGAACCTCCGGAGGTGTCAGTGGTATTCACTCACCAACTCGCCTTGCTCTGCCACGGCCACGGAGGCCATCCTGATTCCTCGTCCTGTCCTGTTTCAGCCAAAGAGACCATTACTGAACTCTCGTTCTGTCCTGTCACGGCTAGGGAGGCCGCCAATGAACTCTCGTTCTGTCCTGTCACGGCTATGGAAGCCGTCAATGAACTCTCGTTCTGTCCTATCACGGCTATGAAGGCCGTCAATGAACTCTCGTTCTGTCCTGTCACGGCTATGAAGGCCGTCAATGAACTCTCGTTCTGTCCTGTCACGGCTATGAAGATCTGTCACGCTGGTTTGCACTCCCGGTCATTCACCACCAGAGGACACTTGCTCATCATATTGACTTTCACACCACACATCACATGGACTGCATTTCCCATCAGCCATCTCACCAATCACACGCACACAGCTGTCACCAATCACTCATTGCACTGATCACACGCACACCTGATCACACAGCATCACTAATCACACACACTATTTCAACCCTGGACATTCTCTCCCTCGTTGCCGAGTATCGTATGCACTATCGCTGCTCTACAGAGCCTGTTAATTTTCCTAGCCTTGCCTTTGTTGGATTGTGTTTCCCCCTGCCTGGACTATCGCTGACGTTGTTGGATTACCTCTCCTGTCTCGCCCCTTTGGATACTGTTCGCTGATCGTCGACCCACGCTTGCCCTAAGTTTTACTTTTTGTCTTGTCCCTGCCATACCTGTTTGCCATTGTTTGACCCTGCCTGTTATGACCACGTCTCTGCCTAATAAAAGCCTGCACATGGATCCGCACGCCTCTCGTCTCGTCAGCCGTGTTACAAATACACTATAGTACATACGTATTTGTGGTTATAACTTTTAAGAGTATGATTATTTATAACACACAATGAACACCATATTAAATCTACTTCATTTATAATGGGCTATATCATAGCTTGACATTGTTTATTTAAGATCTGCACAGTACCTTACTACATCTGCAATGTTTATATATATAACACTAATTGTATTAGTAGACTTAAGTCGGGTAGGTAGACTGTTCACATACTTGCAAAGTATCCTATACTCAGTTTGTCTGTTGAGGAACCATCAAAATAAAGTGTTAGCATACAGTATATTCAGCAGACACACTACTAATACTCTCATGACGGCTAGTTGACATGTAGTTACAGAGTTACTTATCAACAGCTGTCTAAAGGGTGCCATCAAAATAATCAAACTGATATTATATATTTTTTAAAATGTTGTCATATTACACATTCATCTGATCTGATATCTGATCTTATGGCTGTTTGAGAAAAGAAATATATATTATTGTTATTATTATTACTTATAAGTGGTCTTTGTCTGCTTTAAGTAAAGTAACATAAGTAACGTGGCAAGATATGAGACTTATCAGGGCTCTAAATAAATTTTTTTCCTTGGTAGCACTGGTGCTTCCAACTTTAAAAAGTTAGGAGCACCCACCAAAAATTAATGAGCACCATAACTACAAATGATATATTAACATATTACATCTCTACATTCTTAACTTTAATGCATATTGGTTAATATATTAGCTGTCAATCACCCAGTCACTGCTTTCCGCTGACAGGTGACAGGGAGCTATAACTACTGCGGGAAATGCAAAGGGCTGAAGAAGAGAGAAAATAAGAAGAAACACTGACAGATTTCTTTCGTAAACCACCGAAGTTAATCTGATATCTGACAATATTTTGCTTGTGTTATTGTGCTGGTAGTCTTAAGGACTACCGTGGACAGCTGATTTTGATATTCTTCATATTCTGTGTGGTGGTCAGTTCACAGCAGTGATAGAAATTAAACTTTTCCAATAAGTTTAAATTGATTTTTACCTTTTATGGTCATTTTCACAATTAAGCCATCTTTACTAAAAGTGCGCATCATCATTTGAGTCAAATTCTTACATTTAATCAGTCAATTAGAATAAGAAGACATTTGGGGTGTTATCAAGCAAATGAAATCAGTATCAACAAAATTCGTCTTTGAATTTGAATTTTTAATTTCTGAAGTGGCATTTAGATGCACTTACACCCTGCTTAATGCAGGACATGAATACATTTAACCTGCAGTTACACATGCATATATAATGGTTTAATACTGTAAACATAAAACGTTGAATACTGATATTTGAAATTATTAAAAAAAAATTAAGATACTGTAAATGTGAAACTAAAACCGCCAGTAGGTGGCATCAAGTCACTGTTAATAAGTGAGTCGCAGCGATTGAACCGAATCATTTAAACGGTTGATTAATTCAGGAACTAAACACCTTCATGTTGCTCAAAGACGCAAAACAGTGCTGTGGCTTTGTTTGGAATTATTTTTGTTGTCGAAATGGAGCAAAAACAGGAAATATGGTGTCTAAAACGTAAGTCTCTTAATATTCTTGTTATATTGAACTGTTGTATAAAATCAATATCACATTTGTAATCATGTTGATTTTTGGAGGAAAAAACGGCACTGTTCGTGTGATACTAACTATATGAAATGATATAAAGCCCCCATATCTTGAATTGTGTAATGCATTTTAATAGACTGAATCATGCAGTGAAAGCGCACGCGCACTAGTCCAACCTACTAGACTTAATCACGTCATTTACGCGCGCACTCTCTGTAGGTGTTTGGTTTGGTTTTTGCAATATACTCGATAATGTCAAATTGCACATCGTTAAAACAACAATTATGATATTATCGCAGCCCCTTACGTGAGCATCCTGACAATTTAAAGGCCTTAACGATTGAACCTGATGATCCTGAACGTTTTGCCACAC